>NW_028263384.1:21174136-21304136 GCF_051168715.1 Poecilia mexicana | reverse complement strand
CGTTCTCCTGTGAGCAGTGCGGGAGGAAGTTTGCGCGCAGCGATGAGCGGAGGCGACACATGAAGATCCACCTGCGGCAGAAGGAGAAAAGGTCCTCCGCCTCCTAAAATCTACGATAATTTCACAGAAAACGTCGTTCTCTGCAAAAACCAGATTTTCGTTATTTATGAACTTAATCTGCAAAAATGAGCAGAAACTTCCACCAAGTTTAGTTTAGATGACAGAGAATAGATTGAGAAGAGTCTCACGTTCTGGTCCAGGACCTTCCTGTCTGTGTTCTGATGCTCTCAGGGATCCAAACAGCCCAGATTAGACATGAACTCAGCCACATGTGGCTCCATCATCTCAAAGGCTCAAATCCCAACTTCTTCATGCAGTAAAACGGTAGAATCACTTCCTCCACGTAGCTCAGGTGGTCCAGTCTCTGGAAGACATGTTGAATGTTTCAGTTTGTTTGCTCAGGACGTGAACTGGAGGGACGATCTGCAACTTTCACTGGATTTAAGGTTTTACCTGATGAATGTAGGAGGAGACGTCTGAGTCCAGGCGGAAAAGCTTCTGTCGTGCTGCAGAGTTCTTATGCAAACGTGACGAGCACTAAAGCAGCTTCTTGTTGATGCAAATAAATGTTGGTTTTGTTCTGGTGATTTGTTGTTTCTAGACAATCTGAACTAAAACTGATTTGGTTCTGGCTGCACTGGGGGAGACGGTACATCACTCAGCATGGTGCCTTCAGGGTTCGTACATCTTACAGGGAATGTGAAAACAGTAGATAGAACCTGGGTTTACAGATTACTTACAAGTAATTTGTCAGGGATCTTTGTTGTACCCCCTCTAGGGGGAATGTTTACCCCTGTAGAGGAACCCCTACAGAGGACATCTGGAGTACTTACAGCACATGTTCAGACAGGGTACTCCTCACCAGGTATAGGAAACACATCAGCAGTAAAATGCAGGGAATTATCAGAATTTCTTGGGTGGGAGAGTCTGAATAGTCTCTCCCACCGGACTAGCGGACCTGCTCAGCACCAGGAGGCAGTTCCTGGTGGCAGAACATGAATAAAAGAAAAGGGAAAATGTTCATGGTGAATCTGGCAGGTTTTATCTCTTTATCCAGTATGTGTGTGCCCCCCTTTTTAATGTTGCTCTGGGCAAATGCCCAAATGGTCCCTCTCATAAACGTGGAGAACATTTGGTCAAGTACCTTCTCTTTGGGGAACTTAAAGGTATTTATTTACACAGTACATACATTGTGCTACTTTTTCTAATACGTACAGGTACCATGATACCTACAGGGTAAATATAACCTGATATTTACTTTGGAGTAAATATTTAGTTACTTTAAGTCAACATGTGTTGACTTATGTGTTATTTTCAATCAGGTATATTTCTGTTTCTAACTACTTACCTCTATGGTATACTTCAGAGATGTACATATGGGGTACATACTATTTAAAAGTTTATTGCAGGGCACATTTAAATCTCTTTGGGGGTAAAGATACTAACTCTTACAGAGAACCTATGATTAACTCAAGTAGATGCTGTATTTTCCTATTTTTTCCTGAAAGTCCGGCTGTGTAGATCTTTCTGGACACAGATGGGGTATATAATGGCTACTTTGTTGTACAAACAGTTCTGTAATGTAGGTTTCATGTAAGTAGTGTAAACGTCCTCATCGGTGTATACTCTGTGGACTACTTACCAGGTGAGTAGAGAAACCGACAGGGTGAGGCAGTCTGGGCTTTCTTACTTACTGAACGCTGATCACAACACTAAGGAAAGCTTTCAGGCATTTCAAGTGTCTGAACTTCACTGTTAGCTTATAAGGAGCCTATACTCACACACAGCCCGGTATGTTCCTGGTACTTAAAGACTAGGGAATAGTTAGATGATACGCCCTCATTTCCACTCAGCCGTTTGGCACGGCTTGGTGCGGTTCGGTACAGGAGAGTGTTTCCACCGCTAGTTTATCTGTCACAGACTAAATGGAGTTGAACCCAACCACTTCATGTTGCATCATAGCCCGATGACAAACGGGACTCTCACCAGTGCAGAGGTTCTCAGCTCCAGTCCTAAAGGAGTTGAGAAACTTTTCGATGTCTACCTGGTCCAACACACCTCAATCAAATGCCTGAGTCACCTTTCAGTGCTCAGTGAAATCTCCAGAGTACTCAGGTGTGTTCAAGCAGAAACGCATCTAAAAGCTGCCAGATATCGACTCTAGAGACCTGGATATGAAGACACCTGAGCTAGTATGTCTCATGTTTGCTGCAAGCAGTGATGTTTTTCTGTCCCCTAACCAACGGACAGTGTAGACTGACGCCAGACACTCATTCCTAACTGTACCAAATCTTATGGACCAACAGCTGAAGGGAGTCCAGGACTGGTGAGGTACAGATCAGTTCTATGAACTACTTCTTCATGGGAACAGACTGAAACACTTCCCTGTTCTTACACTCGCCACCAAGAGAAGCCTGAAGGTGTGTGGCAGAAGGGAAACACCTAAAACATGCAGGTCAGTGGTCCCTGAGGACTGGAGCTGAGGAACATGGCTACTTTATCAGGTACTCACAAGGTACCAGTAGGAATTTACAGGCTGTGCTCGGGTCATTTCCTGGGTTCCTCTACCCTAAAGTCCTTGGTTGTAAATAATCTGTAGGTTTAGACTACACCAAGTGGTAGACTAGAACTGAAACCATTAATCAAATCACTGGACATTAAAAAACACAACTTCCTGACAGAACAACACTCAGGAAAAAATAAGCCAGATCTGTATTAAAAATATATAAGTTTTGCTCTTAGAATAATAAGCAGCTTTAGCTTCATCTGCTTCAAATTCTGTGGGAAAAACAAGTGTAGAAATTTAGGTAACTATTCAAAATTAATCATCATATCAGCTTTACACTGTACTGATGTTAAGACCACAAGAAAGGTTGAGATTTTTACGTTAATGTTAGATTTTCTTAGTTAAATATTTTCTGCATTTGAGTTTTTATTATCTAAATTGGGCAAAAACTTATGTTGTGATTAATTTTAGCTGCTTAAAGCACTGAAGAGACTTTTACTTGGGCAGATTTAAAATGTCTCAGTGATTTCTAATCAAAGTTTTGATCACTTCCCTAAATACCATGAGTTAAATCTCTTGAATCTGTTCATCAAACATTGATCAAAGATCATAAATCTGTCGGTTATCAGCTCATTTATCTGCTTCCTGTTCCCTCCTCCGCCACACGGTGGCAGCAGCGAGCTCTCTAGATCATTTTAGAGACGTTACCTTCTAAAAACTGGAGTTTTATTTATTCTGCACAGCTTAAAACTGAGGCTGAGACAAAACCATGTTGATTATCTTTATTTTGGAATCACGCTGACAGCTTTAACCTGCAAAGATCAACAAAACGACCCCAGCAGAATCTCAAAGGTTTGAGCTGGAGCCGGATTTTAATGCAGCAATCATCACATCCAGGTTCCCTGAGGATCTCGGAGATAAAAACCGCAGAGTCCAGATGAGAGGAGAAATCTGGAGTTTCTTTCTGTTGCTGAAAGCAGGAAGACGAGTCGGCGGCTGCAGCCTGGAGATTACTTGGTTCAAAGCTGCATCCTTCATGCAAACGCTGGAATAAACAGCAGTGGAGGCCGAGACACAAACAGATAAACGGATAAATCAGAGCGCAAACTGCTGAGATCAGGATGTTGTGATGCCAGAAATAAAACTGATTTTAATTCATTTCTCCTGGTCTGAAAATGTTCAATTACAGAGCAGCAAACGTCTCCAGTGGGTGTGTTGTTTAATTATTACTAAAAACATGAAGCATGTCATTAAGTCCAGATATGGAGCAGCAGATAACACGTCAGGTCTGCACAGATCAATGACTGACTGACTGACTGCAGGAAAACTGACATTCTGAGTCAGAATTATGTGTAATTTGGGTCAGAACAATGGAACTACTTTACAATGAGGCTCCTCATTACAGATAGCTAATACATATTTCATAGATATGTTAATTACTATCTAAATACTTTATAAACAATTAATTCTGGGAGATAAGGAGAAAAACTCTACAGTTGAGGCAAGTCGGTTCACCTGTATATTTCATCTAGTTATTATAGACTACTTTGCACAATTAGCATTTGTAAATGTTTTATTTTAGCATAGTCTCATTCTCACCCTTGATAATAAACAGTTATTAATGATTCATTAAGTGTTTATAGATGAATGGTAACATGTCTACTTGATGTGCAGAAAAACTGATTCTATAGAAAATCGCAATGATGAATCGATTCAATACGCTCAAAAAAATCATTTTCAGTCTGCTTCATCTTTTGTAAAATTATATAATGAATAATTGACATTTTTGTTTTGACTTAAGGAAAAGCGAGGCAGCTAGGCTAACATAATACTGGTTAATACTACAGAATTTTATGCACAAAAACATTTATGTTTAAATATAAACTGATGGAATCTGGTGTAGAATGGGACCTTAGAAAATCGTTTAAATAAATGTTTTGTCAGGCACACAATAGATCGCTTTAATCGAAAGTCGTTTTGAATCGAATGCTAAAAATCGAAATGAATCTCTGAACATTGAAAGATCCCTAATATCTCTAAATTATTTACTAGCCATCTATAAGGGGAGCTTTATTTTAAAGTGGTACCAGAATGAGTCTGCCCAGGTCCGTGAAGCCCGGTTCGGGACCGGGCCCAGGTCCATTTAACCAGGTTCGGTCCGGGTGGATCACAGGTGCACCTCCGGGCCGGGGTACGGCTCCCCTCCGCACCAGAAGTGAGACGGCTGGGAGATCTCCATGAGCCAGACCTCCTTCTCCTTCCCGTCCGCGGAGTTCGGTTCCGATTCCGTCAGAACCTGGTAGTAGTGGCAGTCCCTGCCGTCGTCCGGGTCGTACGGCGGGGCCAGAATATCCATGAACGCCGTCGGCCCGTCCACGGCGTCGATCTGGTGAAGGTTGTCCCGGTCCGGAGAGAGGACGCAGGGCCCGCTCTCCTCCGTGTATTCGGCGGAGGACCGCAGCACGGAGCGCCGCAGAGCGCCCATCTGCGCCGGGGGCAGCGGCGGCGCCGCCTGCGTCCCGCCGCCGTGCCGCTCCAGCCGGTCGAAGCAGCTGATCCTGACCTTCCCGTAGAGGACTTTGAGCACGCCGTGCATGCCCGGGTGGTCGTGCAGCGGGATGGAGGCGCCGGTTTTCAGCAGGAACACCCCCATGCTGAACTGGTCCGTCTCGCAGATGTGCATGTAGGTGACCGGCGGTACTCCGTGGTGGTACGGGTTCGGCCGCGGCGCGCTGTCCTCGGCTCTCCGCGGAACGAGCTTCAGGTCCGCCGCTCGGACTTCCGTCATCAGGGTCTTCAGTTTACCGTGGTTCTCTACGAAGGACTTTCCGCTCTCCTCACCGAGTCCTGGTGGGTTCCTGAAGGTGACCAGAGCCTGTCGGGCTATTCTCTGGACGATGGAAGTCATGGTGCTGTCGCTTGGCATCATCCCGGATCAGGAGCGCCGCTGCCCGGGTCCGCTGCCTGCGGTTAGCCGTAGCCCCTCAGTTAGCTTCAAAGATAGTATATTGTCAAGATACTTCACTCCGCTGTCAACCCGCTTCGAACTGAAGGATCTCTGCTCGGCGCCAAGCTGTTTAAAATTATTTCACAAAACTAAAATTAAACTAGTTTCAGTCTAAACATTAAATATTTAAACAGAATAATCATAATACTTACAATGAATATGATTCTATAGTAAAGCGACTTTATGTATAACACGTCCTGCTGTTCGTTTAATCGCTTTGTTATTTTCTAAACACAATCATGTTTAAATGTTTCGGAAAAAAATAACGAATTTCACAATAATCTCTGAATCTATTACCTCAAGGCAGAAAATCTGAATTTAACGGTCACTTCGTTTCACTTCGAAACCCCATTTTTAAATAACTGTCAAACACGTCCGCACCAGGCAGCTCGCACGCATAGAATCATGGGAGATGTAGTTATTTTTTTTATATTTTTTAGCTAAAAAAACTCTACTTTCTTGTCACAAAGTAAAATTAACTTGAAATACATTTAGAGAAGACTTAATATAGTTTTAGTACTTTATTTAAAAAAAGACTAAATGATTACTGTCAATATGTTTGCTAGTTTGAGATTGATCTTCCGAATGGATACACTACATTTCCCAGCATGCTACAGTCGGTGTAGCGATAACCAGTTATTCCTCGAATACAAGTGGTTAGGTAGGGAAAACAGGCTGTCTTTCTATCAAACTGTGTCAAGTTTGATGTTTATAGATCAGAAACTGAAACAAAAGGCGACTGTGTGTCACAGAAACCCTGAAGATCCCATTTTAAACTGGTGTCATCTGTTGTCTAAATCCAGGCGCCTTTTTATGCATCACAGAAAACATAAAAAATAAAAAGATTCTCCAGGGAGAGATGATTATACAACACATAGCTGCAAGAATTTATAAAAACAAGAGTTGGATCCACATGGTATAATTTTTTTTTTCTCTGACCAACCAGACTTGAAAACTCCACACAGTGTAAATTTGTGTAAATGAAGAAAATCCCCTTCAGATTGAAGGAAATGTTCATTGACCTTCTTGCGGTCTGTAACAGGTGATTTCAAAACAAACCAGGACTAAGATCACATGTTTTCCTCTACTAATCAGACTTTCAATTGATTTTAAAGCTCAGCTGTTTTTGTAGTCATCAATAATGCAGCACAAAAGCAAAGCTAACTCTGGAGTGTTAAACATGTTTTCATAAACCCTCCCAGAAAGATTGACCTCTGGTATTCACAGCCACTTGTAAAAAGATAAAATCCCAAATGCTTGACTCTAGTATATGCTTATAACTACCTATTGTAATAGTTTTAACACCAAATATACCTTAATATACATTAATACACAGTAGAAACCATCTTAGCACTACATTAGAAGCTAACATTTACCGTCTTCCTTATCTCTGTTACTGGCAGTAGTAGCTCAGCCAATCAGCACTAAGGAAAATGAATGGCGCTCCTGGATTCTCTGCTTTGCAAACATCTGCTAATAAAGTAGCATTAAGCCAAGATATGTCAGCTTCCAAAGCTGTATTTTATTTTTAATATTTTAGATATACTCTGTGAGAAAAAAATCAGCAGATAGGCAAAATTTCCCAGATTCAAACTGCTGCATCCTGGGTGCATAAAGTAGCATCAACATAGATCCTTCCTCCCAGCTGATAGACTCTATGCCTGTCACTACTTCCAACAAAATCAATGTCACTTACTGTAAATAGTCTGTTTTATAGCACAAATACACGACAACACTTTGTAATGTTTGATTAAAGTAACCTGTCCACTTATACTTTCCTCTGGATCAGAGTATGTTATTTTTAAAACCTACACAGTTTGTTGAAATGTTGCATTTACAGTACAATATGATATTATTTATTCTGTTTTAATGTGTTCAGTACTTTATATCTTTGTGTCTGTCACTTTGCTACTGTTGCACTTTTCCCTCCTATGGGACAACAAAGGTCATTTCTATGAAAAAATAATATTTGGAGTGTTATGTTCCAGACAGAAATTAGGCAGCAGTCCTCTTGTGGCGATAGAAAAACTGACATATATAGAAAACATAACATAATAGAGAAAAACAAAACAACCCTATATTTCCAAATATCAAAGTATTTTGCAACTCCAGTAAAATCCTCCTGATCCTGTCAGACCTCAGACTGACGTTGTGTTTAGCGATCATTTCCTGCAGGTGTCTCTGACTGATAAAATCCTTTATTTGGTGGAATCTGCTCACAGATTTATTTGTTTTGGTTGGACAGATCAAAGCAGACAGAAAGAGCGGATCCGCGACCCGCTTCACACCAGAACCGGATGTATAAACCTCATGATACGCTTTTCCCACACATGAAGGAAAAGGAAGCACCTCAACCATGATGTCACATTCCCATCAGTGGTTTTACGGTTCACTTCTCTAAGAAACAAACAGTATATGAACACATTATTCAGCTGATAAAGCATAAAGGAGAGGCTTGAGATAGGAGTGCAGATAAATGGGCCTGAATATTCTTAACTTTGGGAGATCAGCTGATTAAATGGTAAGTCAATCTGATCTTACCGACTTCCACAAAGTTCTGAAAATCAGCCCCTGTTTCCTTTTACTCTGCTGCCGACTTGTCGCTGTATTTAGCCTCTTTAGCGACAAAAAAATCAATACTTACCAAATCAATATCAGCAGGTCAGGCTTTTTAAAGATCAGTAATTGGTCAGAAAACTGAGGAGGCGACTTGACCTCAAATTCTCCTGATCTCAAAAAAATGGAGGATCTGGAAACGAAGAAACTAAATATTTAGTTTACAAACTAGGGATTTAGTTTCTTACCAAATATTTGGCTTGCTAACTAAATATTTATAAATGAATGAATAGCATGGTAAAAATGTGACCAATAAAATAACCAAACATGATTGTGGTTTAAACGCCTCATCCTGTTCCATTAACATAAGAAAGTGACTGAACTTTAGTTTTTCATTGTTTGTGCTTATATGTAAATAATAAAAAACTAATAATGGTGGAAACATAATTAGGTTATTACAGTGTTATTATGCCTGATGTAATCATCGATAGTGAACATTTTGATTAATTTTTACTTCTTAAAAACATTCTATTGAATTAGGATAACAACTGAAAGATCTTATATTTACATTTGAATATTTGTTGTTTTCTTTATTATTTAAATAGAAGCTCAAGAATAAAAGTACAGGTTCATTTGAAGGACATGTTTTCATAATTAGTTTTGGGATGAAAATGAAAACTTCCAAGTCCAAGACAGTTTGGAGATGACAAAGGGAGTCAGTGGATGAATGTTTTCTCCTCACTTTAGGTATTTTTTGTGTTTCTATAATTGTTCAAGTCATTTTAGGGATTTTTACATTTTATTCTGAGTTTTATGTGTCTGTTGCAGTAAGGTAATGTCTTTTTCTGGTAAAACCAGTAGATTAGAAATGTGGTGAGCGTTGAGTTTTTGAATCTTCCCTTTGTCAGCCGGCCTCCCCGACACCTCCAGTAAAAATAAAACGTGCTCCCCGTCAGGCCCAGCAGGACGCCGACGTCTCCGTGCGTGGAGCATCACCGTCTCCCACGCTGCTCCTCAGCCTCCGTCTGATAAACATCTGACACCCACCTCCACACAATGTGACACCAAAACACTGCGCAGCTCGCGTGACGTCACGCCTCTCCTCTCCTCCAGCAACATGTTGGCTTTTTTCTACAAGCAGGAAGTGAAGAGAGGCTGAAAATAGACGGAGTGATTGAGGGCCTGATGTGGAGCCAAGCAGTGGAAGCCCTGCGTGGGTCATCGTCCAAACCAAATAAACAGGATGACTTATTGCAGAGCAGCAGGCCATCAACACACACCGCCCTGTATATTTAGAACACGGCTGTAAACAGCAAACAGTTTACCTCGTTTTGTGTCGATAACAGACTGTCGATGTTCTCCAAACGCTCCGAGTTCAGTGGGAACATTTACAGGAAGAAAAGCTGTTTAACAAGAGAATTTACTGTCTATTTTAGTATCAACTCTGCATGTTTACTGGGTGAATTCAGGATGAAATAAGCTGAATTTTGAACAGTTTGCCCTCTAATTAAAGGTATTTTCAGTCAAGGACAGGAGGAAATAAAAGCATTAATAATTGTCTGCTTATTGTTCCAGGATTCCTGGAAAGCAGAATTCCTGTTTATTCCCATTTAGTTTCAACTCAGCAAACTTACATTCGAACATGTTGTCATTAATTTCTGTGGTTCTAGGATTGGAAAAGATGAGACACTTTTTTGTTTAAAGTTTTTCCAGCAAAAAAGGTGAAATAAATAAATCCTGAAATGCATGAAGCCATAAAAACTCCCATAATTCACCAAACATCAGCGTATTGATCCACACACAGATCAATACCAGCGTTATTTAAACTCAGGAGGCAGCAGCACCTGAGCTCTTGTAAAGTGGTTCTGAGTCGGTTCTGGTCCAGAAGTTACCAACAAACCAGAGCAAAAACATAAAATTACTCCGTCTGGTAGATGTTTAATGATGGGTGTTGAGCTGAACTGAATTAACTGAACTTTTGGTAGAAGCAAAGAAGAAAGTAACAGAACGGCAGCATCTCCAGTCAGTGCAGAGACACAAACGTCTATCGGCCTGAAATATTCACTGTGTGAGCAGTAAAGCTCCTTCAGGGTGATAATCTAACTAGTAGACTGATTATTAATGAAGTCAATGAGACGTTTTAGTTACATGTTCTTGTGTTAGCAGGCAGCTGACATCACTCTGCATCTAAAATGTCTCAAATGCAGGAAATGTTTTCTAAAACTGGAAAACTTTAAGCGTTTCTGCCCGACGTTTACACGACTTTCAGAATTTAAATTTGTTCATGTAAAATCGGCTCTTATCCCAATATCTAACCTACTCATACTCATCAATGGCTGATCACATATCTGCATGACTCCAGACAATAAAAAATAACCTAATCCAACTCCGGTCCATTTGCCTAGAAAGTCCGGTTTGTTTCTGAATGCGTAATCAGCAAACTCTGGTCCCCCATAAGCCTCAGTCTGGGTTCGGTTGAAGTGAACTCTGGTGCGGTTCAAATGCAGATATGAGCACCAAGCGGACCAGAGACCGCTGCAACAGCAGGTAGTGGACCACAGCACACGGCATTCTGGGTAAATTCAACTAAAACCAGCGCATTGGTCTAACGCTAGTGGGAGGAATGTCTCTTTATCTTTTACCAAAGACAAAAGAGAAATCCTCAAACCGCTAAAATCTGACGTCGCTCCATTTTAACAAGGAAATTGCTCTCAGAGTCTTCAGAGGTTTTTGTGTCGTTTCCTTCAGTGGTTCTTGGTGCAGCGCCCCCACAGGCCAGGAGGGGAACAGGTTGGTTGGACTCAGAGCCACAGCAGCTGGAGGTGGAGCAGATGAAGAAACTTTGGTCCACAACAGAACCGAGCCTACCGGACTATCAGGTGGGAACTACAGGAAGCTCTGGCTTTTTCCTCCAACAAGTTGGAACAACTTCAATGTCTTCAATGCCAAATAAAGCAAATGAAAAAGGCCTCGATGGTCAATAATCAGTTACTCCAGCAGGTACAAAGAAAGACCAGCTTTTTAAATAAAACCAGCATTAAAACCAACTTCCTGACCCAATCAGGACGTATGAATCGGTCATAGACCAGTGGTGAACATGCCGAACCCTCAAAAGGCAACAAAGGGCGGTTTGAGACTTGCGTGCCGTTATCCCTCTGACACTTCAACGTGAGCGGATCCAAATGTGTTTAGTGACAGACTTCTGTCCTCAGGGTAAAGACAGGAAACTGAATCCAGAGGCCAAACAATCCCGTAGGGAAAGTTCACATGCAGACACTGACATCACACATAACCCTGCGCTGTTCTTCATTTCCGAGACATGAAGTGGTTCCTATAATCCTGCAGCAACTAATTTATAGTCTGTTTAAGTTGAACTCCACAAAGCAGCCTGCGAGCCGCATTTCCGTCTGATTTTCTCAGCGAGTCTGTGCCTGCAGAGATGTGTTTATCTGTGACGGGGTTACAATCTGCAGATGCTCGCTGATACCACCGTTTCACAAAAACACATTTTCTCCCAGCAAAGATGGCGACGTCAGCGAGGTGACTTCACGGCCGGGAGCGCGAACAGAGAGCGGTGCCGTGCGAGCGTCCGCCGTGACGTCAATGTGTTGTGTTATCGTGTTTACTCTCTGTGTGGAAGACCAACACACGCCTGCTTTATTTATTGACACACTCAGAGGCAGTTATGAACCGTAACAAAACAAGTCATTTAACTTTCTGCCGAGGCTCCTGTTCATCTCCAGATGTTTTCTCTCCAGATAGCAACGAATTGGGCCAAGAAACAACATTACACCAACACATCGCTATTGCACATAGGAAACATGAGATCTATTGTACTTACAGTTTGTTCTGAAACCGACTAAAATAAAATAGTAACGGAGTGAAACAGACTTTCTATTTATATCTCCAGTCATCTTGGAGCTTTTCTAGGCTTTCTCAGAAAAATTTTATTTTTTTTGGCTTTTATCCAAAAACAGCCTCCAAAACTGAAAGAAGTCAGAACAGCATCAAACATTCAATAAACTATTATAAATGGATTTCTAAGCACATTCTGTCAAGGCCAAGAATATTCATGAACACATCGCTTTGCACACAGGAAACATGAGATCTACTGGATTTACAGTTTTGATGCACATTTTCTGAAACCGACTAAAATAAAATAGTAAGTTTCCGAGTCAGACTTTCTGTTAGTATTTACAGTGACTTGGTTCTGCTCCAGAAAATGGTCTTTATTTTGGCCGTTATCCAAAACTAAAGAGGAGCCAGAACTGTGTGAAAACATGAAAGAAATGATTTTAAAATGGATTTTAAAGCACATTAAGAATTTGTTCTTGTTTCTGTGGTTTAAACCCGGTCGCCTCAGACCAGAACCAGCCTTGTTCATCAGGCTGATGAGCCTTTTTGGGCCTCTGGACACTTTCAACAACAGACTTAGAGAAGATATGCAGCACCTTGATGCAGGTGCTGAAGATGAATCCATTATGAAATGATAACCCAACACTGTGTTGTTCAAAACTATCAGCATTTTAAAGAAAATTCACAGAAAACTCTACAAGCTATTTAAAACAAGGAAATGTGTAAATATTAAAAATAAAGTTTCTCAGCACAATATTTATTTACTCTTAATCTATCAGTATGATTTGTATTTTTAAATGTTCATGTTGGTTCCTCTCTGTTAATGACCCTCAATGGTCAGTGAAATAAACTGAAAATAATAAAAACGATTTACTGTCAGTCTGAAAATGTTCTGTAGATGTTTGACTCAGAGGTTTCATTCGTTTATTTCTGAAAATATTTCTGTTGAACTGCAATTCAGAAGCAACATCTGATTTTCACTGGTTAATTTTCAGTTATTGCTTTGATCAGTTTCAAGATATTTTAATTATCATTGTGGGTTTTTCAGTGGTTAGCAGGGAGATACCAACTATTCAGTCATGTGTGTGTGTGCGTGCGTGTGTGTGTGTGTGTGTGTGTGTGTGTGTGTGTGTGTGTGTGTGTGTGTGTGTGTGTGTGTGTGTGTGTGTGTGACCCAGTGATGGGGATGGAAATGAGCTGGTATGTCTAGAAGGTGTGATGTGACACCAAGCAGCAGCCAAAGGTTCCTTCTGTGACAGAAGATGCTTCATGTGGGACAGAATCAGCAGCACCTCATGGAGCCTCACTGTGGTTCTGGATGATGTCACGGTGATCTCTTCACCAATCTACACACCTCTAACCTGCTGCGAAGCTCTAAAACTCCGTCCACTTAGTGACTCGGGGTTAGGACCCGACTCACTTCAGAGCCCAGATCCCATATCAGCAGCATCCCAAAGGAGACCCAGAGGGAAAAGGTCGTAAACCTCCTCCAAGTCAACAAAGCACATAAAACTGATTGCTTGAGGTCCCAGATGTCCTCAAGCATCCAGAGAATGACCAGAATAAACAGATGAATCAGAGCAGAAAAACCCAAACTGGTTCAATAAAAGGCAAAAGCCCCATTCGGTTTCCTCTGTGGTTCTTAGATGTTCTCAGTGTCTCATGAGAAACAAGCACTGCAAGAAAAAAAGGTTTTCATTCCTCAAACTCAGAGCCAAATGTTCTCACACATGAATAAAAAACATGTTTTTCCTGCTTTATGATTCCATCACATAAAGACACATGTGGTCTTGTTTTTAATGACAGATTGCACTAGAGGCACCATGTGACTGAAGGGAAGAAACGTTAATAGAAGACAGATATAAAAATCTTCAACATGTTAAACACACTGTTTGCATCTTATTGTAGTTTTTTAATCAAACTGCACATTTAACTTTTAATTAATGTTTTTTCTCTCTGCTTCACTTCGTTTCCCCTGAATTGTTATACAATAGCTCCCCCTGCTGGTTAACATACCGCACTGCACCTAAAACGTGTCAGAAATTTCTGCATAAAAGGTCAAAGGTTTCAGCAGTAAAGCTGCTTTTGGACCAAAGAGGAACCAGCTCTGGCACTCAACGAAAACATTACTATTCTTGAAAGGAAAATGTTTGGGGACACACAAAGTATGTTTGTTTTATAAGCCATGTTTTTTAAAGTCTGGCTAAAAAATATTCTCCCACTTTTTACTGTAAACAGACTTCGGTACACTTATTCCATAAACCTGTCTGAGGGTTTATGTTGCTGGGAATAGAATAAATACAATAGAAAACATTAAACTGGAAAAGTCAGGAACACATCTACAATATAGCTACAATATGTTTTTCCTCTTTTTTAACTTCTGCCATTAAAATAAAATTTTGCATGTTTAATTTCTGAGCTGGTAAAAATAAAATAATTCATAATAAAATTAGAATTATTGATTCAAAAAAGAAAAAATGGCCCCAGAGTTTTTACCAGTTGCTTTGTTTTGGATGATGGTGAAACGTTTGGATCATTTTATACGTTTCTTCAAAGGTTCTTATGTTTCAGGTGATTTTGGTTTTTTTATGATATGATGCCTTTATCGTTGACCTGACAGTAATAAAGTCTCTTTTGCTCCTTGAGCAACCAGCAAAGCTGAGCAATTTGGAGGTGTGTGTGTTTGAACTCCTGCACCAAGCACAGCAAACATCTTATTACAGTTTGAAGAGTCTTATCACAGATTTCTTTCAGACTTGCATTTATTTCGCTTATTTTTTTCTAATTCCCCAGGTTTTGCACATCTGGTTGCCATGGAAACAGCTCAGATGATATCACATGATCTGCAGAAACGATTAAGCAAACGGTCCAAGGAGTGTGTCCTCGGTTCTACCGTTCAAGTTCACATATCTGCACTAATTCATCTGCCTCCCGTGTGTGTGTGTGTGTGTGTGTGTGTGTGTGTGTGCGTGTGTGTCTACATGCTTCATGAGCGTTGGTCTTACTTCATGTGTGTGTGTTTACACTTGGATGAGCCTTCTGTTCAGTGTGTGATCGCTCTCACTGAGCTGGGTTTTTAGGTCGCAGTGTTCTCTACCACACACACACACACACACACACACACACACACACACACACACACACACACGGCAATGTCAGAGGACGATGTTGGGCGCTATTAGTCGCTGGACGGCCGCGGCTGTGTTTGGATGTTTAGGGGGTCCCAGAGGTCTTGTCAGGCGTACAGGGAGGAAGTGGAGCTGAGAGGCTGTGTGTGTGTGTGTGTGTGTGTGTGTGTGTGTGTGTGTGTGTGTGTTGCTGCAGGGTTTCCAGCCTCCACTGCTGTGTAACATGTCGACTTGTTTTAGTGATGTCATGCTGTACAAACACACACACACTCTGTTATTGTAACCCTCACACACACTCCTCTGTCCCGAGTCAAACACGGGGTTAACGAGTCTCTGACAGGGCGACTCGGCAGCAAACGGCCTCAGGTCCATTAAAGCTGCAGGACCTTCAGGTTCTGGTTCTGATCCAGTCGGTGAACCTGATGTTGGGATTCAGTTTCTGTCGAACATTCAGGTCAAACCCACAGCTGACACCACATCACTGGATCCGACACCAGAACGGAACCAGAACCTCGGTTCTGAAACCTCCAACTGGAAACGATTTGATGTTTCAGAAAGTTCAACAACGGGACGTTTCCAATGTTACGGATTATGAAAGTTAGTTTAGTTGGACCTGCAATGTTGCCCAATCTGAAAACAGCAACAGGAAAAGGAGTTTGAGGAAGGAAACGGACGTGATGGAGACCCAGAACCGGGCCCAGAACCGGACCCAGAACCGGGCCCAGAACCGGGCCCAGAACCGGGCCCAGAACAGGGCTCAGAACCGGACCCACACCCGGGCCCAGAACCGGGCCCAGAACCAGGACCCAGAACCGGACCCAGAACATGGCCCAGAACCGGGCCCAGAACAGGGCCCAGAACCGGACCCAGAACCGGGCCCAGAACCGGGCTCAGAACTGGACCCAGAACCAGGACCCAGAACCGGGCCCAGAACCGGGCAAAGAACCGGACCCAGAACCGGGCCCAGAACCGGGCTCAGAACTGGACCCAGAACCAGGACCCAGAACCGGACCCAGAACCGGGCCCAGAACAGGGCTCAGAACCGGGTCCAGAACCGGGCCCAGAACAGGGCCCAGAACCGGGTCCAGAACCAGGACCCAGAACCGGGTCCAGAACCGGGCTCAGAACCGGGTCCAGAACCAGGACCCAGAACCGGGCTCAGAACCGGGCTCAGAACCAGGACAAAGAATTCCTGGTTTGATCCAAGGGATACCAGCACAGCGACCGGCAACGACCGAGGGGCAGTTTGTCACAGGATGAAGCAGCTAACAAACCATCATCATCATCATCATCATCATCATCATCATCATCACCATCACCATCATCACCATCATCATCATCATCATCATCACCATCATCATCACCATCATCATCATCACCATCTTCACCTTCATCATCATCATCATCTTCATCACCACCCCCTTCATCATCATCGCCGTGTGCAGCAGGTCAGTCTGGTCTCTGAATCCTCCACCCGCCCCTTCAGCTGCTCACTGTCTAAACTTGGCCACCATCATCATCATCATCTTCATCACCACCATCATCACCTCTGACCCGTTTGGAGTTGATCTGCTGTTTCCTTGTTTAGATGGTCTTTGGTCCAAACGATCTCCACCTGTGATGGATCTACATGTTGATCCGGTCGGGTCTGCATTGGGTAAAACATCATCCAGAACCGATGAAGTCATCATGAACGAAGGTTTGTTTTCCTACCCAGCTGAATATTGAATATCCAGAAAAATAACTAGTCCACGTCTCTGTAACACATTATTGGTTTCTATTAAACCTGATCGGTGCACCAGGCCAGCCGGCTGCTGCATTCCTGCTGTGGAACATCTGTGGATAAAGTCTCTGCTTTAATCCATCAGATGATGCTCTGTGCTCCACCTTGCACCTCTGCAGCGTTTGGCAGGATTAAAAACGGTCTGTTAATCAAAACCTCCTCTATGTGGCGACATCTTCAGGGCTCCACTGCCCATGATTCCCCATGTGACCTGAACTGCTGACGGCGTTCCCGGACCATGGTCCGAGTTATTCCAACCGCACGGCCTGATGTGCCAGAAGCTCGAGGAACGCGTCCAAACAAACGCTGAGCTGGAACCGCGCAGAACAAGCTAGAGGCTCAACGCGGGTCCAGGTTGTCCTCCATTCAGAAAGAGCCACCAGGTGACGCTGCGATAGTTCACCGCATGCGACCCGATCTGTTGTAGAAGTAACAAAATAATCCCAATAATCCAAGTAATCAAATCAAATCACAAAACAAATCCACTTTAAGGACTTTCAGCTCATTTAGGTCAGTCCTCTTACCTCAGAGTTGTTTTCAAACATACTTTATAAAACACAATGATCACTGACAGACAAAACCTGAATGAAGAGTTTCTACGTAGGAAACAGAGTCAGGAAAGATGGGAGCCATGATCAGGAATAAAGCATCTTAATCTGGTCTAATCCAGGTATTAACGCTTGAACATAAACATTTAAAACAAAACAACCTGGACATGATCCATCGTCTGTTTGGTCCAAACCGACGCCATGATGGATTAACTTTACAACGAAGAAGCTGCTGAGCAACTAGACCCTCAGTCTCTGGTTGCTATGGTGACGGTACAGGAAGCCCACACCATCAGACAAAAAGTCAGAATTTAAGCCTCTGACAAACAGTCACTGTAACAAAACTAAAGAAAATGTTCAAACCTAAAGAGTTGGTCTGCAGTTCAGGTTGATTCAACAGGAAACCAGCAGGGAGAAACAGACAGAAACGCCTCCAACTCCAGGAATAAAATGTTCATGTGGCCATGAGAGGTCGACTAAACGAAACGGTTCCTGAATATTTCAGACTCTAGATTGAAACATCATTAAAATCTGAGCAGGAGATTCTCAGAGAAAATCCTGAAACTTAGATTGTTAAACGGTAAAATGGATGAAGGTGTAGATTCAGAGAGAAGTTCCTCCTTTCTGTGGTTTCAGCTGTTAGTTAAGACTCATGGCAGCCGCCTGTTTCCAGGACTTTACCAAATAAAAATACTCAGACTAAAACAGTTTCAGGGCTATTTAACCTATTGAAAAGAAACAAAAGAAGAAAACAGGAAACCTGAGGTGAAAACAACAAACTCCAACAAGATGATCGACAGCAGGAGCCACATCAGAAAAATAATGAGTTTCTACCACTGATGGCCTGGAGCAAATAAAAACCAGACTGAAGATGAAATGGGGACAGATGTTAGCAGCAAGGTGCAGATGAGTGGAGAGCAAACCCAGCAGCAGACTCCCAGCCTCTGCTGCTCATCTCCTCAGTTCTTGCTGCACCATCCAGCCATGTGATGCTGAACCTGAGTGGACAGAAGGAGGTAAACGGTTCCCTCCTCGGATTGGTGTGGTAGCGTCACTTCAAATCTTCTTATGGAGGTGCAACATGTCACGATCTCTGCGACCCGCCGGTGACCCGGACCTCTGAACTGCAGCTGAACCCGCAGCTAAATCCTGCTCTAAGCAGCGGCGCTGAGCCGGGCCGCGGCTGCCCGTCCTGGAGCTGCAGCGGTACCGTCATGAATTAGTCAGACCCGGACCTCCGTCCCACCCGGCAGCGGCGCCGCCAACGTTCTCATGGTCATGAATAATTTACTGGCTCCACAATCTATATTTTAGAGGGAGCTCCGGGGTTTTCACACAAACGTTTAGCTGGAGTTTAAGGTCACGGTTGGTTTTTAATCTGCCATCGGGAAAACAAACACGGCGCCATGTTTGGACCCCAGAGAACAGAATCTCACCAGCAGCACGACGGTACACGACTCAGTGTCAGTTTGGATCAATGGTTCTGTGTCTGAGCTGCAATTTACTTTAAATTTTCATCAAGTTTCAGTCACAGAAAGAATTCAGCATCAGAATGAATGGCTGGGTTTTAAATAAACGGGTGAAAGATCAGATTCATTAAAGAAATAATCCCTGAAAACCAAACTGGTTGCATAAAAGCAAACTAACAAACACACCTGCCACCTGGCGCCACGAGCCGGAAATTAAGCTGCTTCTCAGCAGGACTTTCCTGACATTTTCTCATTTGCAAACACTTCAGTAAATGGAGTTTGCAGAAAGGTTGTCCAAACTCTGGTCCCGGGGGCATTTGGAGCCCTTGCAATGATTCTGAAAGGACCTTGGCCTGAATTCAGGTTGATCCAGTTGGTCCTACAGCCTGGAGGCCGTTTATTTAGGTCTGGGGTTATTTAGACTGTCATAACAGAAAAAATGGTAGAGTTAATTTTTCAGTCATATTTACATTATGCTATTGCTAGCAAGAAATGTTTTGGATCTAAATATTGAGTTTGCAAGTTAATATATTTTAATCTAAATTTTTAATTAGCTAATGAAGCTTGAAGTTAGAAGCTAACCATTTAGTTAGCCAGCTAATATTAGCCTGGCCGTTACCTTCCTCTGCAATTCTCACCTCCAGCACAGATTAGATGGATTTTCTGCGCTGCAGTAGTCTGTCTGTAGTTTAGCGATGGCAGCGGAGGAAATGAACGTTCAGTCTGTGTTAGCTACGCTTCCAAATACTGAAGTAACATTAACAGTCGCCTCGTTGGGATCAGTATTTCTCTCTTCACAGTTTTTGATAAGCTTCATAGCATCAAACTGGTGTATTTACAAAGGTCCCAGAAAAACGGAACAATTGGGTAAAATGTAAAACATCGACAGGCCACGCCTCCAGGAAGCAATCGTTGCTCAACAGCAGAGAGTCCAGACCCTCTGGAAGCAAAGCGTCGTACAACAGCCTGGTTTTACCAGGTTAAGCTAACTGGAGTTAAATATTTTTGTTACAAATCAATCGCTAATCAGATATTTAGTTTGAAACTGTGCCACTTCTAAATGTGACTGAAAAATGAACCTCGGAGTTGCCAGGGGAAGTGCCGCCAATTTTGACCTAATCATGAGGTTTTTGAAATGACTCGTTTTCTAGGCACCAAAAAACATGAACTTAATGCAAGAAAACAGCTGGACGGGTTTTTTAGCACTCAGATTGTTTCAGTAGAAACCAAAATGGAAATACCAGAATGTGTAAAAATGAAATTTTCAAAATAGATTTGAAAACAGCTGGAGCAGAGCCTCTGTGTACCGCATCGTACCCGTCACATTCTGCATAAACCGAAAGGTTTGAAATTATTTAACATCTCAGTTTTTTATATTACTCAGTCCACAAAAAGTTGTTTTAATATCAGAGACAAGGAAATATTAATTAGTCATCTATCAATTTCTCAGAGCCTCAGTTTTATCGGTTTTTACAGATCTTACATTTTTCTCCTCCCTAAAGGGACAGTTCAGGTTTTTTAAAGGTCTTTTTAAAGAACCATCTATTAGGCCTTTTAATGGTTTATTTCATGTTTAATTGAAGTTAGTCAACAGGAAACGGCCTGAACTGGGTGAGAAGTCCTTCCAGGTCCGAGGCAACATGGACACAGAATTATTACCCATAATTCATCAGTCCTGTGCAATAACCCAATAGTTAATACCTCATCTACAAACTGAAACCCTGTAATTATCCTCAGAAATACTTTGTTGTCTAAAAACAAACCTTGAAAATTAATCAGTTTGCAAACTTTGACTGTTTTGTGTTGAATGAAACAGATAAAAAAATGTCTGCATGGCAGAGAAATAGATTTTCATCTCCGCTTTAATCCCCAGATTATTTCCACTCCACTGCTTCCTGTTACATCAGTGATGCTAAAACTACAATCACACAAAAACTGCTGCAAGCTAAACATTGCTTTGTTTTCTGTGTTTCCATCTGCTGTGTTTTCACTACGTTTCTAACTGTCTGTGGTGTTTTCCAGCAGAGCTGCTCTGATTCTTCCTCCTCCTCCTCCTCCTCCCTCTGCGGCGCTCGGCTGAACTCTGCCTGAACCTTCGCCTGAACCCTGCATGAACTTTCCTTAACTGACCCATTTAATCTACGCTGAGCGTAAAGCTGACGGCGTAGAGAGGAAAAGAAACGGGAGAAACAGCGATTCACGAGCAAATCCTCTGGCATGATCAGAGTCAGCATCGCAGAAACACCTGCTAATCACCAAACACGTGTGTGACGGCCGCCAAGCGAAAGCAGCTTACATAAGAGCTGGAGAAGGAAGGCGGGAAGCTGGAGGGAGCGGGAACAACCGCAACCAACACAAAGGTTTTATTTCAACAGGTGAGGAGGCATCAGGTCTGCTGGTCCGTCAGAAAAGGTCTGATGTTCCCTGAACACAGGAAAACAAAAAACATCTGAAAGTGGAGCGTGAGGCTTCAGGAGCTCCAACCAAACATCCCCGTTTGAAACGATGAACTCCAGCACACTGTAAAAACACAACCTTGTTTCTGATGCAGATATATTAGTTCACTTCAAATAAGACAAAACTGACTTACAAGTAACTTTTCAGCAAGATGAAGGAGCTTGTTTTAAGTTAATAATTCCTTGAATTTCATTTAAAAAAAACTACTAGTTACAAGTGAATTAACTTTTATTGCTGATAAACTGAAGAGGTTGTTCAGGGTTCCATTTTATGTTTCTGTGCATATTTTAGCAATTTTGTGTAACTTTTCTTAATTCTGCAGCAGAAACTCAACCAGAAGTAGCTGGATCGCAGAGCGGTCCACCTGCCTGCACAGCTGCAGATTCAATGCAACATTTAATGCAACCTGCTCTGTTTCTGCATGTGGAGAATCACGTCTCGGTGCTTCAGAACGGCCGGCTTGTTTGGACAGGAGATCCAGACTTAGATCTAGTTCACCTCAGCTAATTAGATTTATTCAACGTTTGCACACTTTGGCTGTTTGGCCCCAAGAGACTCTGAATTCAGAGAAAATTATAATCTGTTCATAATCTCTAGGAACTTGTTACCACTAACCAGATTTATTCCACTGGGGAACAAGCTGATAATTGACTTGCAGGACCGTCGGTGAGATCAGTCAGCTTTCCCTCTAGGTCAGGGTGTCCAAAGTCGGTCCTGGAGGCCCGGCATCCTGCATGTTTTAGTCTCTCCCTGGTTTAGCGCACCTGGATCAAATGATGGGTCATTAGAGGCCTGAGAGGAACTTTGACAAGCTGAGGAGGTCGTTACCACCTGGGAGAGAATAAAACCTGCAGGATGCCGGGCCTCCAGGACCCACCATGGGCCTCCAGGACCCACCTTGGCCCCTGGTCTAGGTGTTCCTGTCGGCTCCAATCAACCCGACTGGATGGATGGAGAAAAGTCCAAACAGTCCCGACAAAATTCACATCATGATACTGAAATGGTTCTGACATCCAGGGATTCTCAGCCCAAATGAGACGAAGGGCAAAAAGAGTCTGAATGAAAAGCTGGAGGTGAAACTGGTCACCTCAACTGGAAGTGGAACCAGTGGAACCAGTGGGGACCAGTGGGGACCAGTGGGAACCAGTGGTACCAGTGGGAACCAGTGGAACCAGTGGGACCAGTGGGAACCAGTGGAACCAGTGGAACCAGTGGTACCAGTGGGAACCAGTGGTACCAGTGGGACCAGTGGGAACCAGTGGAACCAGTGGAACCAGTGGTACCAGTGGAACCAGTGGTACCAGTGGGAACCAGTGGTACCAGTGGGACCAGTGGGAACCAGTGGAACCAGTGGAACCAGTGGAACCAGTGGTACCAGTGGGAACCAGTGGGACCAGTGGGAACCAGTGGTACCAGTGGGACCAGTGGGAACCAGTGGAACCAGTGGAACCAGTGGTACCCAGTGGGAACCAGTGGGACCAGTGGGACCAGTGGAACCAGTGGGACCAGTGGGAACCAGTGGAACCAGTGGAACCAGTGGTACCAGTGGGACCCAGTGGGAACCAGTGGTACCCAGTGGGAACCAGTGGGACCAGTGGTACCCAGTGGGAACCAGTGGGACCAGTGGAACCAGTGGGACCAGTGGGAACCAGTGGAACCAGTGGAACCAGTGGTACCAGTGGGACCCAGTGGGAACCAGTGGTACCAGTGGGACCCAGTGGGAACCAGTGGTACCCAGTGGGAACCAGTGGGACCAGTGGAACCAGTGGGACCAGTGGGAACCAGTGGAACCAGTGGAACCAGTGGTACCAGTGGGACCCAGTGGGAACCAGTGGTACCCAGTGGGACCAGTGGAACCAGTGGGACCAGTGGGAACCAGTGGGACCCAGTGGGAACCAGTGGGACCAGTGGGACCCAGTGGGAACCAGTGGGACCAGTGGAACCACTGGTACCAGTCGACGCCTTGGTGGTCCGGCCCGGGGAGGGATGGAGAGGAAACCTGCAGGTTTCCCTTCACTCTGCTCCACAGCTGAACTGTGGCCGAGCTTCCATCACTGTGAGGAACTGCATTAGGAAAAGTTGAAGGAAATGACAAAATTCAAAATAAATTATTTAATTTTGCAGAAAAGGTTTTATTCTAGCCTGAGGTGGTTTTTAGATTTCAGGAAAAGAGTTACTGTGTTAAAGCAGCAGTGGAAACACATTTGCAGGATAAGTTCTGGTGCTGCAAACGGTCCAGACATGTCCAGCCTGGATGGAGGATTTTTAATAAATTTGTGCTCCATGTTAGTTCGGTTCCTCCACTGATGAAATGACTCTTAGCATCGCCTGTTTGGTTTGAAACCAGATGGAAACAACTAAATACATTTTATTTTTATTTTCTTTTTTGTTCTCTAAAAACTCACATGACCGTTTTGGTCCTCCATAACTTTAACGTATGTAATGTGCAAAAGTAAAGTACAGATTTATTAAGCTGTTCACACTGAGATGCTTCAGATCATCAAAGTAAAGTTATTAAAAGACAAAAACAACCAGAATAAACCCAACCGATCTGAAGAGCGAAGCACCTCCTCATGCTAATAACTGGATCTGCAGTGAGATCTGCCGTCAGGCGTTTCTGATTTCTGGGACTGAATCGTCTGCATCACTGTGGATGATGTAATCGTTTCAGAGGCAGCGGAGGTTTTCCAGCTGAACGACCCGTTTAGACGTGGATCTTGGAGTAATTCTGGTATGTGTGGCCCGGTGGACCTTTAAGCTAGCAGTGCTGACCGTTGGTTTGGACCAGCAGTCTGTGCAGGCAGCGGTTTTCCCAACAGTTACCCTGATATGGTGCATTCAGGTGCAGCTTATTCTCCGGTCAGTTCGGCACCGGCTGCAGTTTAAAATGGAGCGTGTAGATGAAATGTACCAGACACTTTACATTTACACCAAAATGAAACTTGTGCATCAGGTGGGCAGTTCAGATATGAAAATACGGCGGCCAGTAAAGGGATGGTGCAGTTTTTATATATGTTCTTCAGGCACAGAGTGACATTTTATAGCACAATCAAGTAACTTTGTTACCTTCAGTTGTTATAAAAAAGGAAATTTTATGCCTTGAAATTGGGCCTCTGTCTCTTTAAGAAGCTCCTCCTCCTTCTGAAACTCCGCCTCCAGGAAGTCATCCAACATGGCTCCTCTGTTAACCCTTTAACAACAATTTTACCAGTGTTGCTCTGAGCTCAGCAGCTCCACCAGCTGTTTGCTAATTGCTGCTGGCTAGTCTGAAGGAGCTGAGTGGGGGAGGAGCTGCACATTGAAGGCGGAGCTAAATCCATCCAGGCGCTTTGCTCTGCTAAGTGGAGCATAAATGATTTCTCAAATGTGCATGAAAGAATCAAAGCAACAGTCCAGGTTTGTTTTTTATAACATGATGAAAAGCTAAAAGAGTTGATTTTACATGACACCGGCCCTTTAAGGAATCCATCTCCGAATCAAAATCTGACGTTTCCAAAGGTCTGTTTGTGTTGTTGAGAGGCAGAAGGAGGTCTGGCCACCTGCTGATAAATCTATATGATCCTATTAGTGGTGATTATCTGAGAGGAGGCTAAACGATGCTGCATGTCTGATGACGATGCGGAACAGGAAGTCCTGACGCTTCCTGGTCCAAACTGGACATCATCACACCAGAACTCTAATTTATTCCACTTTCTGTTATTCCTCCCATATTTTCCCTTATTACGATGCTTGATGTTTGAAAACACCATAAATTATTCAACCTGGGGCTTTAAGTCACGGCTGAGCAGGCAGCAGCTGTGAAGTGAGCAGCGCTGTGCTGATGTGGGTCACTGTGTGAGCATCCTCAACCCAGCAGGGGGTTCTGGGTGGGGGGAACCCGGGTTGGATCCAGTAAATGTTTGGATCTGTGACAGACATGTTTGGAAACATGGCGGCGTGTTTGTGCCGCCGCCTCGCCTCCATCAGGGGACTGCCAGTGTGATGTGGCGGCGAGCATCCAGAGTGTGTTCAGGGGGTTTCTAGTCCAACACCCGGAGTATTAATAGCCGTAAACTCCAGCTGACCCCGGCAGCCGCCGGCGACTCAGGCTGATGCAGTCTGCCGTCCCTCGATGTGACGGCTCTGCCTGTAATCGTATCGCCAACATGGAGGACGAGGACGCATCACACGGTCCGACCCGGTCCAAACAGGGCGGGAATGAAGTCCTTCAGACCGGCCCTGTCGCTCTCTGTTTGACGGACGGCTGCAGCTACCAGAAGCCGGGTTCAAAGGTCAAACAGGGCATCCCGAAGAGCGGGACGGCGGTCCCGTCTCGAACCGCGCGGCCGCGGAAACGTCGATGACAGAGGTCAAAGCGGAGACGCGGCTCGGGCCTCGGAGACGTCCCTCATGCAGAAGACTGGCTGTCATGTCACATCACCGCCGAACAAACGTCTCCCAGGTTCTGACACAGATTTACTGGTTCAAATCGTGATAAAACACTCGATCCGTCAACCGAGAGCGGAGGAACTTCATCTGCTTCAGAACCCGATCAGGTTCTGATCAGGATCAGTTCTTACAGTAAAACACTGACTGGGTTTATTCTGCTAAGTCTGGTGATCAGAGGTTTTATTAACCTGGAAACATCAGAATGAACAGAAATAATCAGTCATTGATCTTTGATCTAAATCTGCTGCTAGGCCTCATTTAAAACACTTCACTGGTTTCCAACATCTCAGTTCAAACAAAACTTTCTACAACCAACTTCATCAAATTCAAGAACCATTTAGCTTCTGCTGAATATACAATCAATAAACAGTTTTAATACAATAAACACTGAGCTGCATCTTGGCTGAACCACATCAGTAGAGATGGAGGTAATGTTGGTAAATGTTTGGTGGTATCTTTGTTTCCGCTCTTCCTCTGTGACCTTCATCATCGTCGTCTCTTTCTGCTGTGAACATCTGCTGCCATGAAGCCGTCGACATGCTGGAACGCTACATAAAGTTAGGAAACATCAGCCGATAGTTACTGCTCTCTAAACGCTCCTGTGTGATGTCAGTGATACTGCAGCTCCAGCATCACCATTACTGAGTCGTTACTGGATCATGTCCACTAAACCGACAGGAGGAGCAGGAAACGTTCACAAAACGATCGTAGCGCCTTTATTTATTATCCGGTTCCTATAAAATATGGCTTAGAATAAATATGAATCACATTTTTACCTGACAAAAACTCAGAATTTCACGTCACCAACCAAAGTCCGGTTTGGTTGGTGACGTGTGAATGCTAACCAGACTCTGGTCCTCCAAACTGGTCCCAGTTTGGTGTGGTTCAAATTCATAGGGGAACGCCAAGCGGACCGGAGACCGCTCCAAAAGCAGGAAGTGGACTACAGCACAGGGCATTCTGGGTAAATACAACCATAGCTAACGTGTTAGCTTAGCGCTAGCAGCAGAAATGGCTCCTGGTCTTTAGCCTAAAGAGAAATCCTCCAACCGCTAAAATCTGTCGCCTCCATCTTGTTTCCATCTGGTGAAGAAGGAAGTTGCTCTCAGTGTCTTGAGAGGTTTTTGTGTCGTTTCCTTCAGTGGTTCTTGGTGCAGCGCCCCCACAGGCCAGGAGGGGAACAGGTTGGTTTGACTCAGAACCACAGCAGCTGGAGGTGGAGCAGATGTTCTGGTTCCAGTGGAACTGGGTCGACCGGATCATCAGGAGGGAAAAAGTTTGTGAATATTTCCCATCATGGAGTGAGAAAGCTGGTCGTCCTGAGAGCAAACCTCCAGTTCATATTCGGTTCATTTCAGGTTATAGAAACACGAAGGGGACAATTAGCCGCTCACATTAGCGTGACGGTGAAGGAATGGACAAGAGCGGCGGTTCTGTTCCTGCATGAGATCGCTCAGAACCGGGTCAAAGCGTTTCCTCTGAGCACAAAGGCATCAGGGTGAGCTAAGGTAAAGCAAATTAATTGGTTCTGGTTGCCTCGTGACGTTCCCGAGTGAAAATCTGGTTCCTGGCACGAAGCCTCGCTTCTGTTTACTGGGGCTTTAAACCGTCACCTGCTGGGCTCCTGCTCCAACAGAACCGGATCAGAATCAAGGTGCCATCAACAGAGAAGCTTAATGGGATTCAGACTCCTGGAGGACAACAAAAGTTTCTCCAGAGGTTTGGAGACTGGAGCGGTTCTGCTGGAACGGTCCAGGTCTCGGTGAGATGTCTGACGGGTGAACCAGGAGCCAGCCAAGGCCCGGTTCTGTGGCAGCGGACCCGTGATGATCTAATTCCTGAAAGCTGCTCCTGTTTTGGCAACACAGTTTTAATCTCAGCAGGGGTCCGATGGAGCGGGACGCACATCAACCATCCAACGCAAAGACGGAGGAAGATGAATGAAGTTTGGCAACACAACAAAACAAGAAACATTTAATGACAGAGGCAAAATAACAAGTAATAATTTTACAGGAAATCACTTCACTGCCTCTAAAGGTTGGACAGAATATTAGGTTACAGCTGCCATTAATAACATAACTAACATATTAGCCAATATTTACCACTCTGGATCGGAGCAGTTTGTCAGTAAATGAGGAACAATAAAGTATATTCTGATCCATTTGTGGGGTTTTTTATTATTATTCATAAGTAACGTCTGATGTTCACTGGTTCATTTTATTTATTATTTCCTCACTGGTTCATCCACTGTGTGTTTAAATACATGTTTACTCAGCAGAGGGAAAAACGTGAATATTTTCAGGATCATAAGTTTCTTTTCTAAACTCCCATGAAGTTTTTCTTCTTGTACCTGGAAACATTTCACAACGTAACCAGAGTTTAGACTCATTATTAAACGTTTGCGCTCCAAAGCCAACAGTTTAATCCAAACTTTTTACTACGGGGGAAAAATGGGTCAAATCAAAAGAACATGAGGGGAAAATGATTTTACCTGCTAAACAATAAACTAAACATGCAACAATTTAAACACATGAAAGAGGTCAGATTTATTGGATCTATGAATTATTATTCATTATTATTATTAGAACTTTGCAGGTTTGCCTTTTCAAACGAAAACTTTTAGGCTTTAATTTGAATAAAGACTAAAATCAGGATTTAGGTCAGTATTTCCTGGAAAACACTCGGTGTATTTAGTCAAGATTAATAAATGAATTCAAAGCAGATTTTTTTTCCAGAACTTTGGAGTAAAAGTCACTGACATCCTGGCAAAAGAACGAGAAAATCTTTAAAGCTGTTAAAAGACAAAGAATTGATTTTCTATTGAAAGAAGATTTTACTTTGTGATAATTTTATCCTGATTAAAAATA
This sequence comes from Poecilia mexicana, assembly GCF_051168715.1. NCBI lineage: Eukaryota > Metazoa > Chordata > Actinopteri > Cyprinodontiformes > Poeciliidae > Poecilia > Poecilia mexicana. The sequence goes on along the minus strand of NW_028263384.1, from coordinate 21,275,472 downwards.
GAAAGTCTAAATCAAACACCTCTGAGTTTATATCACTCCTGATTTGAGGTCAGGGGCCACAAATGGCCCCTGGACCGCGCCTTGGACACCCTGACAGCAGAGACTCAGACGCTTCTGTTCTGGTCTGCAGATCTTTAAACGTCTGACTCCGTTGATCAGAGCTGAGGGGAAACTGACGCTACAGCCTCTGACTGGCTGACATGCAGTTTGGTGATGGTTGAACTGGTGTTGCTGGTTTGGAGGTGCAGCCGGCTCCATGTTGCACCAACAGCTGCTGTGTTGTGGGTCGCCGCTTCTCGCTGTGTTTCTGTTTTCTGCAGCTTATCCGGGATTATTCGCTGATCCAAAGTGAGCCTGGCTGGGCTCAGAAACAAGGTGGGCGACTTTCAGGCGGCACCAGGAAAACGGTTCGGCCCGGTCCGCCGTCAGGCTGCAGCTCCACAGACGCCTGGCTGGTTCCCAGTCTGAGTGGTTGGGACCAAACTGGGACCAAACTGGGATGAATCTCCATCTGGCTGCAGGTCGGTCTGTTGTACAGAACCTGCATCTGTTGGCGCCGCATGGGGCCGTCGAACGCAGCTCACAATGTTTACTGTAAACGCAGCGCTGACAATCAGGGGTCAAAGGTCAAACACAGAGCCCACACTGAACAGCATCAGATTTTAACGGGTGAGAAGGTCCAGCAGGGCCAGCTGGACCTTCAGAACCAATGTCAGACTGGAAGAAGTTCAGAACCAGAGGAAAGTCCAGGAAGCCAGAGAAGATCTGAGTGGAAGAACTTTGGAGACTTTTAGAGAAAGTCTCCAAACATCAAACTGTTTCTCTGCTGGTTCTGGTTCTACAGGCGAAACAGACTTAAAGTTTTGTCTCGATATTTAGCAGAACGATCATAAAATCGATAAAAATGACAATAAAAACTATTTATTACATCTCATTTAGGAGATCACAGCCTGATGAGCATAAATAGCTTTTGACAAACATGTTTGTTGTTAATGTGCCTCATTGGGGCACCAGACTCATGAAGTGCGATAGTATCTGCATTACATCTTATTTTCAAATTAATTAATACTTACTGACACGTTTATTGATCAAACTGTGAAGGAAATAAAACTAAAACAGTTTTGAGGAGTTTTAACCCCTTCATGGTCAGGCCACCGGTGTCCTCATCTGTTTGAGGGTTAAATGTTATTAACTGCAGTTTACCGTGAAAATGATGATTTAGAATTATCATACTAACTTTTTATTGTAATTAATCACGAAAAATGATAAACGATATGATAAATCCTCAGCATTACTACAGAACTGAGACATTTAACCAAATATTAGAGGAACTGTATGAATATATTTGAGCCATCTTGGATCCTTTCTAACCCAAAAAATCCAGAAATTATTTTAAAATCTTTTATTCACCTGAAAGTTTCCTGCAGGGTCACAGGGTCTGACCCCTGACCTCTGGCCCCTGACCTGGTCCGGGTCCCCCAGCGTTCAGACCCAATCAGAACATGATGCAGGTTGTTCTGGTTCTGGCTGGACCAGAACAACCTTTTAACAAGCTGCAGGACCAGAGGAGATTCGTTTCCTCCTGATGATCCGGAGAGGCGACCAGTTTTACAATAATGATTTTATCTGAATCATTTTAATTGTTTTTAGTGCAGCCCGACCTTTTGCCAACGCTTTCATAAATGTTATTATGGATTATTAATTAATCCTTAAAATAAATCCACTTATTATATTTCTATATTAATTTATTATAAATCAAAAAAGCAATGATACTAAATATGTAATAAATAAATTCATCTCTCTCTGTTTTTATAACAGATTTTAGTTTATTTGTACAAATATCCATTAAAGACACAGGAAATAAAACAAGCAGTTTATTTATAAAATACAGCAGATCCAGAAATACACATAAAAAACAGTTTATATAAAACTTAAAATGTTTATAAAAACTATTATTTAACTACAAATTACTCTTTATGAAAGGAGAAAATACTTTGAACAATATCTGCATTTGTTGGAGAGGTTTAAAAGAAATTACAGTTTTTTTATTTTATTTAATATGAAAGAAAAATTAAAAAGTTGAACATATTTCACATATATTGACTGTAAATTAAAAAAAGCTTTGAATGGAGCAGGAATCATTTCAACAGAGTCCGTCACAGATTATCGTCCCACTGCAAACAAACAGGACAGAAAACAAAATGATCCAAACAAACGAGACAAATAAGCAACTTAAATTCCTAAATATATTCCATAATAATAACTGCTATTATTAATCACACTATTAGTCACTAAACTGATGGAAGTATCATCATTTTACTCCAGGAAGAACAAAACACACAAACTTATATAAACCTAAAACAGTAAAAAAATAAATTTAAGTTTAAAATTACAGCATGAACCAAATAATAGCCTATTTATTTACTAATAATAATAAAATAAAATTAACAATAACACCTAAATAAACAAGTAAAATGAAAAACAAAATCAGAAAAAATAGAATAAAAAATAAATAAATGAAAAGGAATTACTTAAATGTACAAATTACATAATTAAATAAAATAAACTAGGAAAATAAAAAAAATAAAATACATATAATTCCAGTAATTCAAAATCAAATTTAAATATTTTGGATGAAGATGAAACATTTTTAGATTCAAAAATTAAAAACGGAAAGAAAAACTAAAGAAATAGAAAAGAGAATACTAAGATTAGGAAACAAAAAGAATAATAATATTACTACAACTAGTAATAATAATACCTGATTAATAATAATAATAATAATAATAATAATAATAATAATAATAATAATAATAATAATAACAAACAAAAGGTCTGTTTACCTGTCAGTTCCTTGCTCTGTTCGACAGGTGGCGCTCTGGTTACAGCATCAAACCCGCCGCCTCCAGTCTGCGCGCGCACACCTCTGTGCGTGAGCGCGAGCTCGCCGCCGGCTAGGTGATTGCTACGAGCGCAGCGCGGCGGCGCGCTCAGCTGTTCGCCCCTCCCCCTCCTCTTCCTGTCCGTAAAACGCGCACGCGGGCGCACAGTGAGCGCGCGCGCTCCGTGTTTGCCCACATGAGCCCAAACTGTTTTTGTCGCTGAGAAAACAAAGTCTGATCGCGCCGCCCGCCTGCGCGCAGCCCAAACACGCACCGAGGCGCGCTTTTACGCACAGCCTCAGATCTGGATTTTACGCACACGGAGCGCGGAGCAGCTACACCTGTGCGTAAACAGCGCCGCGGGGGGCGGGGTGAGGGGGCAGATCAGAGGGCGCAGGTTGATGATCAGAGCCTGGAGCCGCTGCGGGAGTCGGTGGAGGTCTGCGGTGTGAGCGCGGGGCAGGAAGGAGCAGAAAGAGGATTTTTGGAGAAGCTCCTCCTCTCCGTGATGTCGGAACCTCCTTAATTACTAATTTCTCCACATCGAAGCCACGCTCTTTCCCTCCCCCTCTTTCTCTTTCTCTTTTCTCTCTCTCCACTCCTCCATCCATGCATCTCTCATCCTGACCCTCCTTTCTCTCTCCTCTCCTCTCTGTCTCTCTCTGGTTTCCAGGATAACGGAGGTGGACCAGCCTGGAGGAGCCGCTTTTTTATTATAATTATTATTATTTATTCCCGCTTTTTGTTTGGGCTTTTTTGTTTGTTTGTTTGTTTGTTTGTGCTTTCTTTCCTGCCACCGGGCATGGAGGACGTAAAAACCCCGCCGACCGTCCACCGGTCCTCCTCCTTCAGCATCAAGAGCCTCCTGCTGCCCTCGAAGTGCGAGCGCCCGGACCCGGTGGCCGCCGCGATGGTCGGCATCCCCGGAACTCTGTCTCCATCACCGGGCTCCGACTCAGACAAGTCGCTGGGCCCCCCGGAGCTGGACTCCGCCGCCGCGGGTCTGGAGCAGGGGAAGCCGGGCAGGGAGGAGCAGGGGGAGCATGAGGAGGAGGAGGACGGAGGAGGAGGAGGCGGAGGAGGGGAGGACTCCAAGCCGACGCCGACACCGGAGCAGAACTCCACAGGGAGCAACAACAGCGCGAAAAACGGGAAGTACGACAAGCCTCCGTTCAGCTACAACGCGCTGATCATGATGGCCATCCGGCAGAGCCCCGAGAAGCGGCTGACGCTCAACGGCATCTACGAGTTCATCATGAAGAACTTCCCCTACTACCGGGAGCACAAGCAGGGCTGGCAGAACTCCATCCGGCACAACCTCAGCCTCAATAAGTGCTTCGTCAAGGTGCCCCGGCACTACGACGACCCGGGCAAGGGTAACTACTGGATGCTGGACCCAAGCAGCGACGACGTCTTCATCGGCGGGACGACCGGGAAGCTCCGCCGGCGCTCCGCCACCTCTCGCGGGAAGCTGGCCATGAAGCGCGGGCTGCGCTTCGCTCCGCTCGGCTTGGAGCGGCCGAACAACCCGCTGTACTGGCAGATCTCCCCGTTCCTCTCCCTGCACCACCACCACCACCACCACCCGCACTACAACGGATCCTCGCCCGGCTTTCTGAACCAGGCGGCGGGTTACGGGTCGCTCCTGCCCGCCGTGGAGCAGCTGAGTAACGGGGACCTGGGGCGCTCCATGGCGCTGGGCTTGACGAACACTTACGGGATGAGCACGTCGCCGGTGGGGCTGCTGTCCGGACAGACCGCCGGGTACTTTGTCTCAGGGAGCCAACACGCCGCGGCGGCGCCGGGGCCGCCGGGAGGAGGGCCCCCGCCGCAACCGCCACCCCCGCCGCCGCCGCAGCATCTCCCGCAGGGCGCCGCAGGCTTCAGCGGCCTGGGCTCCAGCGGCTCCCCGCAGTCGCTGCTGTCGGACTCCCTCAGAAACAGCTCCTTACCGGCCTTCTCCCCCGGCGTGTCGGCGGGGTTCCCCGGGGTGCTGTCCCACCAGAAGAGGGTGACCCCCAACGCCTTCCTGAACTGACCTCCCCCTCCTCACCCCTCCGGACTCTCAGCGGAACAAAAGACGTCTGTAAAGGGCAGAAAATACGCGGTAAATATCAGACAATGAGCAGATTTATAGAAATATATTAATGAAACTTTTTGGCCATATTCTGGTTTATTTCGATTATTTTCCAGAGGGAAAAAAGGGACAAACTTTTGTTACCCGCGGGTGTAAAACTGTAAACTAGACTTGCCAAAGGTAACAAACACTAGAAGAATATTTCAAACTATTTATATCTTGTACAAAGATTTTCAGTACTTTTCTTTGAGTCGTTTATTATTTATGTTTTGTATTTATTGTACAATGTATTTAAATTTTATTCTCAGTGTATTTACTCATCAGTATTAATGAAAACGGGTGGGGCTGGGATTGTTATTATTTATGAATTTTGGAGACAATCAGAACTTTTTCTGTTTATTTGAGTGGAAAAGGCGTTTGAATAAGTTAATAATTAATATAAGCCTTAAAGTTGTGAAAACAATCAGGGGTTTTAGAGGAAAAATAAGCCTAAAAATCATATCTGCACTCAGGTTTGACCCCAGACCGGCCTAAGGACGATCAGAACAGGAGAGTTTCCTTCCAGAATGAAAATATCCAAACTAAAAGTTTTTATTTCTGTGAAACAGAACAACAACAACAACAACAACAATAATAATGATAAATAATCTCTGCTGCTGCTTAAAATCCGAATATCTGACCCGGATATTAAAGTTTTGGAACCGAACTCTTCATTTTAAAGTATGCAAAGCAAATCCACGTGTTTTAGAGACTTATAGAGTTTAGTGTGTGTGTAAGTGTGTGTGAAGGCCTGTAGGAGCCCAACCCCCTCTCTGCGCATGTGCGTAAAAAGGCCCGCAGCTCGTAGTATTTGGTGCGCAGCGGCTCCCCCCTGATGGCGCTCCTCCAACCCGCTGCGCTCAAGCAGTTTCCCGCTGAACGAGTCGCGCTGACCGCGGAGGCCTCGCATCGATCCAGCGGCTCCAACTAACCAATTATTAGAAAATTAGAATAAATTCAAACCTCACACACAAACCGGTTCCGTTAAAACTCGTTTTTACTCATTTTAAAGCTTTTTGCGCAAAGAACAATCAGAATAAATCCTGACAATCAGCCGAACCTTTTTGGGTTTCATTCCGCTGCAAACTGAAAATATGCAACTTTTTCTGATGTTTTTATAATTTTTCTGACTCTCAGATGCAGAACTTTATTTACAAACGCAAACTTTTCTCAGAAGAAAACTTTGCCCGACGTGTTTCATATAAATAAAAAATAAATTCCAGACTTTCTAAATTATTTGAAATGTTTTATTACAAATTAATTATGTAGCTCATTTAAGGCCCTTAATATTCTTACAAAACTAAAAATGATTTTGAAATGTCAAAAAATTGGAAATTAGATTTTTTTTCCTCCTGAAACTGATTTTAAATTATTCAAAAATAACAAATTAATTTTTAATTTTTTTAGAAAGATAGAAATTCTCAACAAAATTATAAATCAGGTTTTATTTTGAGATTGTTTTAAACCCACTTAAGAAAAAAAAACTGCAACATTCGTTTAAAGAAAATGCAGGATTTGCAGCATTGGTTTTGCTGCAAAGGAAAAATAAAGGAAATGTCTAATTTTCTATGCAAATGTCCCAATAATCAGCATTGATCAGTTTGTTTATTGATCTCAGGTCAGTTAAAAGCTGCAAAAATGTAGAAATTTCACCAAAATGTTCATTTAAAGTTTCAGAAGCTTCTGGTTATTTTAATCACAGGAAGATGAAAATGTTTCTGTTTGTTTAAAGGACATTAAATGAATGCAGGAGGATTTCCGTCCCTGCAGGAGTTTTAGCTGTCATGTTGAACATTTGGCCTGCTCCTGAAGCAGTTCTGGTTTTGGTTCTGGTTTCTGTCGGTTCTGGAGAGTTGCTGGTCAGATTCCTGCCTCAGACCGAAGCCTCACGTCTCCAGATCCTCCCTGCTGGGAACTAAAAGCACAAACCGTCCAGCAGGTTTGACTGAGGATCCTGGACACATTTTCTCTTCGTGTCACTTTGTTTCCTCATATTTTGGGTCTGTAAAAGAAAAATGTTTTGCAGATTTATTTGTTTTTATTTTACTTTCTTTTTTTGCACTTTTGTAGTTAGCGTTCACCTGTATGAAGTCTGTACCGTCTGTTTCGTTGCCGTTTGTCTGTCTGTTTTTTTTCCAGAGAAACTAAAAACTGATTAAAAAGAATAAAATAACCTGACGGCGATCAGACTGTCATTTCAGCCAATAGTCTTTACTTCCAACAAAAACTGATTTAGATTTTTAACTGTTTCCATATAAAGATGCTCCTTTGTTTTATTTTACCTTTTAAATACATGCAGTTTATAACTGTTTTCCTTCCACAAAACTTTAATCATATTTAGTTTGATTTAACTGCCAAGAAACGACCAATAATATTTATATTTATATATAAACTTGAATAAAATCAAGGATTTTATTTTTTCATGTAAATGTTTTCATCATTCCTCATCAAATTGATTAACTTTATTAATAAATATGTTATATATTGAAATTTCCCCTCAGGGACAAATAAAGTTATTTGAATTACATTGAATTTATATTTTTAAAATAAATATTTTTTATGTTTATATTGTAGGAGGAGATAAATAACAACCACTAAAGAATAAAAATAAAATCCTGAGTTACATGTTTTTATTTGGTCTTTTCTTTGTTTTTATTGTCTTAATGTTTTTTAACAACTCCAGAGTTTTTATATTATTATTATTATTATTATTACAGCCTCTTTAATGTAACACGTTTAGATTTTTCCTGTTTCAGGCAAATGTTTGTGCTTTAAAAAGAATGTTTGATCTTTAAGAAATCTGGAAATAATGAATATTTAAAATGTTTTGTTGAATAATTCTTGCAGCATGGAGCTCATTCTCAGTTTATCAGGCTAAAGTTTATTTTTTATTCAGTCAGTTGAATTTCCTGTTATTCTTCATGTCATCAGTTTGGTTTTTATTTCAGAACAGACTTGGTTCGACTCCTCAGAGTTTGATTGGGATGTTTAAAGGTTAAAATCGAGTTTCTTGAGTGTTTTCCTCAAGCTGTCGTCCCGTTTCAGGACCACAAAGCCAACAATCGAGCATTCAGTCAGTTTCCAAACAGTTTGAGCTTCTTGGACTCAGCGAAGCGTGCAGAGTCACATGATCCATCTGTGTGTGTGTTTGCTCCCCAGCGTTCAGCTGGACTGACCTAGAAACAGGGCAGCACTGCAGCAGGATTAGAAATAAAACACTGAATTTTGTTAAAGTGACAGTTTTTCATCTGTTTCTGACAGAAATTGTAATAATTTTTGCACCGATGTGATTGTTTACTTCAGTGGCTGCAGGCCACGATTACCTCCACTCTGCAGCCGTCTGCAAACACGGCCAGGATCATTCAGGAAATGATCTACATTGTATTACAGTACATAAAGAGATAAAAGATAAAAATAAAAAAACAGCTCAGTACATGAAAGGCTGAAGTTAAAGACGATCAATAATAATAATGGTAATAATACTGATTTAAACTGTTTGAGCTAATTTCTGCTTGAAAGAACATTTTTAGTTCTTTAGAAAAAGAAACGCCTGATATTATTGGTGTGATTTAAAAAAAATAGAAATAAAACATAAACACTCATCATTTATGGTTGGATAAAGTTATTATGTCACCAGTCCAACTATGAAAACAACATATTAGTTTGGATAATGCCCCCCATGAGACGACCTCTGATGATGGGAGCCATAATCTGAGACGCACCATCAGGGTTCTGCACAGGGCCGCTCCAAGGATTTCCAGGGCCGCTCCAAGGATTTCCAGGGCCGCTCCAAGGATTTCCAGGGCCGCTCCAAGGATTTCCTGGGCCGCTTCAAGGATTTCCAGGGCCGCTCCAAGGATTTCCAGGGCCGCTCCAAGGATTTCCTGGGCCGCTTCAAGGATTTCCTGGGCCGCTTCAAGGATTTCCAGGGCCGCTCCAAGGATTTCCAGGACCGCTCCAAGGATTTCCAGGGCCGCTCCAAGCATTGCCAGGACCGCTCCAAGCATTTCCAGGACCGCTCCAAGGATTTCCTGGGCCGCTCCAAACATTTCCAGGGCCGCTCCAAACATTTCCAGGACCGCTCCAAGGATTTCCTGGGCCGCTCCAAGGATGTCCAGGGCCGGTCCAAACATTTCCAGGGCTGCTCCAAACATTTCCAGGACCGCTCCAAACATTTCCAGGGCCGCTCCAAGCATTTCCAGGACCGCTCCAAGGATTTCCTGGGCCGCTCCAAACATTTCCAGGGCCGCTCCAAACATTTCCAGGGCCGCTCCAAACATTTTCAGGGCCGCTCCAAACATTTCCAGGACCGCTCCAAGGATTTCCTGGGCCGCTCCAAACATTTCCAGGGCCGCTCCAAACATTTCCAGGACCGCTCCAAGCATTTCCAGGGCCGCTCCAAGCATTTCCAGGGCCGCTCCAAGGATTTCCTGGGCCGCTCCAAACATTTCCAGGGCCGCTCCAAACATTTCCAGGACCGCTCCAAACATTTCCAGGGCCGCTCCAAGCATTTCCAGGGCCGCTCCAAACATTTCCAGGGCCGCTCCAAAGTTTAATTTGGGGGCCGTTTCTATTTGAGCTCCTCCCCCTGCTGTCATCTTTAACGTGTTTTTATCAAACATGTTTGCTAGTTTATGTGCTGCTAACAAGCTGTGATCCTCATAAATGTGACCTTTAAGCCAAAATGATGAAAACCACAGAAATCATCTCCTCCGTTAAAGATCTATCAGCAGGAGGTTCAGATTCAGTTTAAACAACTTTGGTTTGAGATGCATCAAATCATCATCCTGTCATTAATTCAGTCACAATTTAATGACTGGTGGAAAAATTTAAATATTTTAAGTTAAATAATTTCAAAGAAAAGTTGAAGAGCAGCTTGTAGTTTTTAATCTGTCCTGGTTTTTCAGACATCAGATTGTAGCAAAGTGTTATTCTAGCCATGGAACCTCTTTAGAAATGTGGACCATGGATGCTGACGTTAGGATTAGCGGCTACATGTTTAGCATTTAGATGCTGCTTTAGCCTTGAATAGCTTTGGTTACAGGCTAACTCCTATTAGCACAACTTGAACACAATAATAGTCTTTTCCAGCGTCGCATCAGATCCGTTTATGAAGCAGAAATTAACCTTCAGTGGACCCAGAGAAGCAGTTTAGTCGTCTTTAGCTGTTAGCGGATGTAGCTTATGCATCAGATTTACAAGCATACCAGAAAAACAAGAATAAAAATGTTCCAGTTCTGAATTTTATGTTTAAAAAAAAATCTAAATGTGCAAAAATCCATGTAGTTAAAATAACAATGTTACAGTAATTAATAAAAGAACTGATAGTTAGCTTTGCCACAGTTTATGTTACAGAACATTTTGAGGTGTTTTGTTAACGGACCAATCAGATGACGGGGTTGCAGTCAGGCCACCTGGTGATGTGGCCATAAGCGGTACTGCATGTGAAGTTGAGGTTAGCTTTCAGTATTAGCATTGGTTTTATAGACAGCATGGTGAGGTCAGCAGGGGCAGCGGCCCCCCAGCCCCACCTCTGGATCCACTCTTGGTGTTTCACATCACAGCTGAGCAGCACAAAGTGATTACTGCTGTGCTGAAGCTGCTTGCATCAAATTATGAATTTAGAAGTTCTTAAGATGTAAACGCTTAATTTTACGGGACCAATTAGAGAAACAGAACCAGCTCCTGGTTCCGACAGGAAACGTTAAATCTGACGATGATGAGATTCAGAGCGACAGAGATGAATCAGGACTAAACTCACGACGGCGATGGAGAAACATGGAGGAACTCCAAAATGTTTCCATGTTTTATGAGGAAAACCAGAGTTTTATCGGCCATGATTCCGTCTGGACCAGGAGCATCAAACATGTCAGAAAGTTCAACTTTCAGAGTCTGATACAGGCAGAATTAAGTTTATGTGGAGGACAAGAAAACTCTGAAGTACAAAGTAACTGAAGGCTATAAATTTAATTATCTTTTAACTCAAAACTTGGTTCAATTTATCGTAAACCTGAGGAAAGAAGACGGCGACGGACAGCAGCATCGATGTTCGGACCGGCAGAACTCGGCGTGTTTGAGGATTTACAGCAAATATTTTCTCAAGGTAAGAAGAGCAATGTTCATATACTTCATAAGTAAGATCCAATCAGATATTATGGGGGAGTTACGTGTCTAATCAGTTACCATGGAGAAAATGTCCCACCATCATGTAGCCTAGCATGTAGCATCTGGACATCTGTACTTTTCAGTGTAAAGAGAAACGCCGTTTATCACATGATGGTGGAAATCAACTGACCCAAATTCGTCCAAAGTCAACGATTTGATCAAATCAACAAACACGTCAGCATGAAGAAGGTTTGGGTCGGTTTCTGGGCGACAACCAGAGTCTTCACCGAGGCAGACGTCTGTAGATGCACCAGAGTTTGATTAGCAATAATCCCTCCACAAACGAACCGGGTTTCTGGACAACCGGCCTAAAGCGGACTGAACTGGGCTGGTGTGAATGCAGACTAAATATCAGGGGCTGTTGAAGCAGAGGTATGAGCCTGTATGTATAATTGTGAGCTTGTGAAAACAAAAAGAATCAGTCCAGATTAATGAATCCAGCGGGGATAACGGAGGTGAATCTCTTGTTCAAACTGCGTTTCCTTTGGCCTGCTGCCTCGGGATTCCCTGGAAGGATCCGGAGAAGGTTCTGGATCCGGTCCAAACACAGATGTTTTAGTTATTTCTTTCTAAAATTATGCAGGAAATGTTTAATGTTGCTGAATTTGGCCCTCATTTCGGTGCCAAAACATGTAAATATAATTATTTCATAAAATCATGAAAAAAAGAGCAAATAAAGAGCCGGTTGTTGACAGAAGCATGAATTCGCTGCTGGACTGAAGCTCACTAATTAAGATGCCGTACTGCATCTCCAGCAGACATCATGGCCGCCGCCCCGTTCCCAGTCTGAAGCCAACTGGCCGCCAGTGGCAGCTTCACATTTACTGCACAGACATGAGGGGAGTGTTAATCCCGCTCTGATCCAACGCTTAGCAAGAAATCCCAATCCAAAACAATTCCTCTGAGGTTTAACGTGAATAACGTGTTTATTCCAGGACCAAACGCCGAGTGGCAGGATACTCTATTCTGGAAACAGATCATTAAGATCTAATTATGGGTAATCAATGTCTATCTTCCATATTTCAGGAATATTTTTGGACGCAGTCGTCAGGTTTGGGGCGGCAGCCTCAGACTCGGTCAGACACTCGTATCAGCTGATGACTCGTAAACACTGACAATACTGAGCTGTCAGGAGGCAGAACTGGGTTGAGGTGATGAATAAAACATGCAGACTGGCCTGTGACCTGCTTACTGCGCCGCTGTCATGCCTCTGATCCACGAACCGCCGAGTCCCAACCTAATGGGACGTTTGCTCAGACGGATCTGAGCAGCCGGAGCTTCGTTGTGTTCAGGCGCAGGGAAAAAATCTGGGTTTTCTGGTCCAGTACAGAACCTGTTTGGTGACTTTCTTTATTAGGTTTTATGTTTTAAAACAAATTCAGATTGAAATGAATGAATCAGTTTGTGGAAGCCATGTTGGAAACCGAGGATTTCCTGGTGAAGCTGGAGGAAGATAAACTCAGCGGTCGGAGAAAATCCTTCTCTTCAGGTTTAGAAACTTCACGAACAGATCTGAAAACTGTTTCTTTAGTGCATCAAAAGTACAAAAATATTCGCTGCAGCTGGTAAATCAGTACATATTAAAGGGGCAGTGTCGTGTTTTCCAGGCACATAGTGACATTTTATAGCATAATAAAGTAACTATATTACCTTCAGTTGTTACAAAAATATAAATATCAGATATGACTTCAAACAAATTTGACTTTGTAATTTAACTCCTTGAAATTGGGCCTCTGTGTCTTTAAGAAACTCCAGCTCTTTCTGGAGCTCCGCCTCCAGGAAGTCGTCCCAACATGGCTCCTCTTTAACCCTTTAACGTTTTCAGCAGCGCTGCTCTGAGCAGCAGCTCCTATAATGAGCTCAGCAGCTGTTTGCTAATGGCTGCTGGCTAGTCTGAAGGAGCTGAGTGGGGAGATGGTGGGGAAGCTCATTAGCTTAGAAACTGCAGCGTCTCAAAGGCGGGGCTAGAGCCGACCAGGCGTTTTGCAGCTGAACGGTTGCCATTTTTATTTTTGCTCAGATCTGGCAAAATAAATAAATAAAAATTAACTTGAGACTTTCAAAAACGTCTAAAAATCCAAAAACCTGCAAAAACCTTTTTGACATTTTGAATCTGAAATAATTTACACATCCTGTTCCAACAAAAAAATCTTAATACTTTACTAGTTTGGTTAAATTATTGCAGCTGGTTTATTGTGTATGAAAAATATGTAGTTTTTTCCTTTTTGTTGGCCAGATGTCGTTCTGTCTGCAGGATTTTAACCCCAGAAAAACCTTCGTTAACAAACTGTTGGATAAGTGTCTCTATCTAACTGCAGTTTATTTTTTAAATCAACCAACAGTAAGAAGCTGAATTATGCGACGCGGCTCCGACTCTGGAAGTGGAAAAACTTTTTTTAACAGAACCAGATTTGAACCGACTTTCTTAACCAGCTGTAGTTAAGAAAAGGAAACACTTTGATGGAAAAACCTTAAAATGAAAACTGAGAGAACAAACCAAGGATCTGAACAATAACTAAAAACATGGCTTCACTTCCTGCATGTGAGGATAAATTTATCGATAAATTTGTGCCTAAAACAAGAGAATAATAACCTGATTCAACTGGTTTCCAGTTCAGGATTCAGAACCAATCAGTTCATTAAATGTTCATTTTTGCACCAATAATTCAGTAAACTGAAGAAGTGAAGTTTGCTAAGCGGAGGAAACGTCCTGTCTGCACGTAAAATGTTACTAATCGAATGAAAATCCTGACTGATGACTGAGGCTTTTATTTTGAAGGGTTTACAGAATCGTTTTATTGTTGTTAATTTACTGGAGGCTTCTGCTCTTCACAGGAAATGTTAATACATTTCTGTTGAAGAATTTAGTGAAGTTTCTGCTTGTTTGGTCGCCTGGGAACAGAAACTGTCCGAATGCTCTGGATGCCTCTGAATATTTGATCCTTTTCAGCTCAAATTATCTGACATAATATTTAATACTGCAGTCAGGTGGTTTTCTGTGGATATTAATCGGAAGCAGACGGTTTATTCACCACTGACTGATGGGAGTTTAAACGGTTGTAAGTTCACAGAAAGCAGTTTGGATCTTCAGCATTAGTTTTATTTCACCACCTGCCTGCTTTGATCTGATTAGGTGAAATTAGCCGGTAGTTGGTGGTAAAGGACAGATGGTTCAACTGGAGCAGAGGAAGCTCAGGTCAAGGCTGGAATCCTTCAAAATAAAACACACCGAGTCCTGGAAACAGGCCGAAGAACATAAACAAACATTTTTATGAATGTTTTCACAATATTTGACTGATTTTCCCATTTTGGAAACAAAAGTCCAAATTAAAAACTAATAAATTATCAAATATACAAACTCAATCGAAGCCGTTATCATCTAAAAATGTTTATAATGTTTCTTCAACTGGAGCTTGATCAGCACATCATCAGTAAATTTATCTCTTTCCCTTCAGCAGAAGCAGCTAAATCCTGAAATTCTGTCCAAAACGAAGTTTGGATGTTTAAAGTGAAGCTGCTTCGAGGTAGAAACCAGGAAACGTTTCTGTCTCTGAACAAAATCAATATTTATTCACCTGTTTGTCCTCAGAGAGTCACCAAAATAAAACAGATTTATAGTCAAACACTTTTAGAGCTAAACATGTTTCACCATCCAGTGGATCCAGGAGCTTTTATGGTTTTAATGGTTTGTAATCCTAAACTTGATCAAATTTACAAAATGAACTAATATTGTGAAATAAAAGTAACAGATTTGAAAGAAATTACTTTATTAACTTTTAGTTAATTTACAAAGGAATAAAGTTTTGGAAGAAAATCAAGATGCTGAGGAGAAAAGAAAAAGTTTGAATTTAAAACCCGTTCAGAAGAAAATGAAGCTTCAGTCCTGCAAACCGTCGCCTCAGATGCTTTTATTAAATTCCTCTGCGACTTATTTTAGGTCAGCAGGAGGTTTGTGGCGGATGAAGCCGCTGCGGAGCAGGACGTCTGTCGGCCCTCATGCAGGCGGATTACAGCGACACAGAGGAATCCACAACCCGCATCAGAACCGCCGGTCCGGACCCGGCTCGGCTCGTTCAGAAGGATTACATCATCTAACAAATACACGCGTTCATTCCTGTACATTTAACAAAATATTTAGAAAATAAATGGTTACACACATTTACAAAATAACTTTAAAACAGATTCTGATTTATTCAATAATATTCATTACAATAAAGTGTAAAAAGTTCATTTATTTCAGGAACTACATTAAAAACTCAACTGAGAAAAACTTGTTTTATTATGAAAACTCAGCATTTAAGATTAGAATAATACAACAAACTAATAAAAACATGTTTCATTAATGCTTATTAATTAATGTTTTAAACCTGTTGGTTATTTTCAAAAGAGCCTCATATGAACATATAATCATAAAAATGACTGATAAGTCAAGCGAACACTTACACAATAATAAATAACATTTTAATAAAAAGCAATAAGAACATATTTATTACTCTTATTGCTTTTTTTCTTCTGTTTAATATTTAGCTCATTAATGTTTAACTGAAAAGCACGACTGTGATTTAAAGGTTATAAAGAGGAACTTGAGCCTCGTTTTTCCTGCATGAAGAGAAAAATTCCTTTAATTTGACATTTTGGTTTCCAATCCAAAAACCAACATGAATAATGAAAGCGAAACGTCTGAGCGTTTCATTGCTCGTCTTTTCTGTCCCCCGAACCGTCCCGACTGAACGGTTCAGTTCATGGATCCTGATGCCGATCGCTCGTTCAGGAACCACCTGCAGTAACTGGACCCGGGCCGAGAGGTCGCGGCCTCCTGACCTCCCTTTGAACCCAACAGGAAGCTTAACGGGAATTAAAGTTTAGTCAGAGGTGGGAAAGCCTTAAATCCTCTCCTTTCAGTTTGTCTGCACAATAACAACTGAAATTTTGATCAAAGTCACGACGGCATTGTGTTGTTTTAACACTGACCACAAAACCGACCGAAACCCGTCAGGCGCCGATCTTCCTTCCTCAGAACCAGCAGCTCCAGTTCAAACATTTGTTTTAACCAACCGTAACATTTAACTTCAAAGTTTAAACATTTTACTTCACAGTAAAAGAAACTAAAACTTCACTGATGATCCTCCAGGCTTCACTTCTTCAAACTCGCCCTCAGGTTGTGGTGAAGCCGGGGGAAGTGGGCGTGGTCGGCCGCGACAACATGGCAGCTGGGTTTACAGTGTCTGGTGGCGCTGATGGTCCTACTGAACTGTTTACCGACTACAGGACAGATTTACTAAGCCGAGTAAATTAGCATGAAGCTGCAATCCAGAGGAATCTGCGATTGGAGCGGTCAGCCCTGCAGGTGATCCCACCACATTAACCTATAAATACAGAGCAGCCATCTTGATTCGATCAGGCGCAGAGTAATCGGCCCACAGGAATCAGAGCCGAGCCGCAACCGGGCCGACCTGCTGCTAATCAGGTCCAGGTCTCACGAACCGGACAGGCGTCGATGTTCCAGCTACAGGTGCAGAGAGCACGGCGACAAGCCGCCACGTTTTCACAGCCAAACTGATTATAATTATTCAATAAAAATATAATACTGATATATTTTAACATCTGAAACTCTGGAGTGGTTTTTATAGTTTTTCATCATTTAACTCGGCCTAATTTCTCCATTTCATGCGGTTCAAAGTGAGGATCCACTTTTCCACCTCCGACATCGATCCAATACAGAAAATCGTCAGAAATAACGTCTGGTTATTAAGGAAACAAACTGAGAACCTTATAAGAATTAATGTTTAGCAGCTTCTTACTCTTTGTTAGGGATTAAACTGCAGACTGGCTACATCAGCAGATAGCCTGACTAAAATCAGGCCACAGTTGTCTTACTACACAAAATGAAAATGAAAGAAACAGAAATATTCAACACCAATACAACTGTAATGAATTTAAAGGTGTTTCTGGTTTGATTAGGAACCAGAACTCCATCATCTGCTCCACCTCCAGCTGCTGTGGTTCTGAGTCAAACCAACCTGTTCCCCTCCTGGCCTGTGGGGGCGCTGCACCAAGAACCACTGAAGGAAACGACACAAAAACCTCTGAAGACACTGAGAGCAACTTCCTTCTTCACCAGATGGAAACAAGATGGAGGCGTCAGATTTTGGCGGTTGGAAGATTTCTCTTTAGGCTAAAGACCAGGAGCCATTTCTGCTGCTAGCGCTAGGCTAACACGTTAGCTTTGGTTGGACTTTCCCAGAATTCCCTGTGCTGTAGTCCACTTCCTGCTTTCGAACCGGTGTCCAGTCTGCTTGGTGTTCACATTCAAACCAAACCCAGACCGAGATCTGGAGGTCCAGAGGTCAGAGGTCGATTAGCGTTCACACCTCACCAACCGAACCGGACTTTCTACGGACCGGAGCTGGTTAAAGCGGACTGAACAGGACTGCTGTGAATCAAAATAAATCAAAACTATTTAAAACAAAGTTAATCCAGTTGAAAATTAAGAATGAATCCTAAAACGTTTCCATTTTTAACGTCGTTCTGTGATCCGTATCTCAGCGTGAAACAAAATGTCTCCACGACAGAAAACAAGCGGCTCTTTATGAACGTCTTTCCCACCATTAGCTGTGAATGTTGTTGAGTTTTCATCAGGAGAGAAAAGGAAAACATTTCTCCACGGCTCGGTTCTGACTGGGAGCTGCAGTCATAATACTGGTTGTTATGGAGCCCGGCTCGGTCCGGTCGGACCCACAGAGTAAAAGCCTGAGCAGAACCGTTGACTGAACATGCTCAGGGCCGACGCGCCTCTGCTTCTCTTTGTTCGCCGTCATGTTTGGTATTTCTGTGTGACGGGACGGTTTCACGTTTCACAACATCGGCTGAAGATCGGCAGCAGAGCCGGCGCTCGCCTGCATGCAACCGAAAACCTTCAGGACAGAAACCATCATCACAACGTCACCGAGTCCAAGAGACTCTGAGGGCCCGGACACGGACGTTTGAGTTAAAACGACCATGAAGGAAACGAAGCTTCACAGCAAAGCTCAGCTTTCAGGAGTCCTGATTAATGTTTTCACTAAGTTAAAGATGCTTTTCTGAAACATGTCTGCTGCTGTAAAGGTTTTAAAATTTCTTCCTTTTTCTCTTTCTAGCTCTCATGTGAACTTAGATTCACCTTCACCGGTGGAGCGTTACAGCTTTCACACTTTAACTGCTGCAGGTTCATTTCAAATGCAAACAACAGAAACAGAAAGAGAAACGAAAAATGGATGAAATATTTCATCCATCTGCTTGATGATCATAAAATCTCAGCATCTCCGAGATTTTATAAAGTTTTTACTGGAAACATCTAAGATGGTCTATTGATCAATAACTCAATTAATCAAAAGGTTTATTTGTAAAACATTTCAGTTTCTTCAAAGTTTTATGTCACGAAACTGAAATAAAGTCATAAAATCAAAAGTCAAACTGAGGTTAAAACTGGTAAACAAGAATAAAAACATAATAAAATGATGAAAATAAGAATTAAAAAGTTAATTATAGATAATAGGAACTAGATACGGTAGATGATCTGAACATAAAGCAGATGTAGGTTTTTTATTTACAGGTGTTAAAATGTGGCTTTTTAAAGCAGCAGAGATCTGGATTCATGATCAGTTTGAATCTAAAGACCATAAAGATCTGAAATATTCATCACTACAGTTTAAACTCATCACTTTCTCTCACTGAGGGATAATTACTAAAACTCAAATTTAATCCTAATTAAGTTAGAAGGAGTTTAGTGAACTTATTAACTGGAAAAATATCATTTATTCGTATTGAAATATGAAAAACAAAGATCCTGAAGTTTAAGATGAAAAGTTCAACAGGAGGAAAAAAAACAATAAAATGTTTAAAATGAACGTTTATCTTTTCCACTTTTCCTCCATAATTTTATTTCTGAGGATAAACGAGGAGACAAAATGAACCCTGTGGGACACCGTAGCTGCCAAATCAATCCAGAAAAAATGAATAAAGCAGATCTGGGTCACATGACTTCATTTATCTAAAGGCAGAAAACCACATGGTGCCGAGGCTGGGGTCGATTTATGGTAATAACTACAGTAATAACACTATTAGTGCAGCACCTTCATAAACAAAGGTTACAAAGTGCTTCACATTTTTATAAATAAATTAAAACAAAAGAAATACAAAGGATACCAATCAGTTATAGCAGTAAGTTTTAATTAATGATTTAAAGGGTAATAATGAAGATCCTGGTTAATTTTTAGAGTTAAATCATTTCATAACCCAGCAGCTCTGACCTTTAAATTCAACATTTAAATAAAATCTGGTGTCGTTCAGATTAAAACTCTTCATTCAGAGATCGAGATGAAAAATGATTAAATACTCTGAACGAATCAGGATCATTCAAAACAGAACAAAATGAAAGTTTTCTTATGTACCTGGACATTAATGTATTTATTTAAAATCAAACTTGTTCTGCAGACGTGATGATTTCAGATTTAAAACATGAAGAACTGAACAGTCCCGTTTAAAACGACTCCGTTAAACAACCAAAACTCTGAAAGTCCTTCATGAATCCTCCAGGTTTACTGAGCAGAACTTTAAATCGGGTTTTATTTTATTTAAACGGTAACAGGGATGTAAATAAACCAGAGAATCGCCACTAAATGATGCGACTTCAGTCCAGAACGAAAATGTGAGAATAAAATGAGATTCAACGGTAATAATCTCACATTCTGGGGCTTTTATTGAGCAGCAGGCAGATTAATGAGACGACAGGCGGCGAGTCGATCGGACCAGGAAATTAGCCTCAGGAATATTTCCTACAAAGTTCACAAAATAAAATCCACTCATGTCATTCTTGTCATTTTTTGTTTTCTCTGACATAATTAACTTAAATTTACTGATTTCTTAAAAATTCCCATCAGATCTTCAGAGATAAACGACTCAGAAAAACTTCAACAGAAAAAATGAACTAATAAAGTAACTAAGGAATCTTTAAAAATCATTTTAATTTAAATCACTGGTGACGCTTTAAAACACAACCGACATTAAATACTGAGTTTGTAGCAGTAAATAAATCACTTAAAGTGTTTATCGTTTAACTCTGGCTGAGTCCGTGCGGCTCGACCAGCAGGAGGTTCTGCGGTTTGGGTCGAGACAAACAGGAACAGAATCGATGTTTGGTTGCGTGTGAAGCAGCAGGACTCTGTTTTGTGTGAGTCCAGGATTATTCTGGCCGGCGGCCTCTGATCGTCTAATCTGAACGGCGCGTCCTTTCGGGTCGCAGCCAAAGAAAGTCCTGCAGAGGTCACAAACACCCGGGTCCACTTAGGTAATCCTGGAGTCCAAAAACAAAACGGTTCTGACCTGAAGGAGATCAGATTCACTGACCTGAACAACTTCAGTCAAATCCAGCCGGTTTCAGGGAAACGGAGGAACAGAGACGATAATCTGACGAGAATATTCACATGAACTTCAGCAAGTAAATCAGACCAGTTCAGTTTCTACTAAATGAGACGTTCAGACGCGTCGTCCTGATCCAGAGCGAAGCAGAAGAAACCCCAACAACCTAAAAACAACAAACTGCAGAGATTTGGGAGCAACTTTTACAAACAGCACAAGTTAAAATAATCTAATAGAGGCCAGGATTTAGGTTCTTTAATGTGTCTGGTGGCCAAAAATATCTAATTAATCTTTATGAATGCATATTTTGAAAGCAATCATAGAAAACTCATATAAAGACAGGAGAGTTTAATATTGTTGGATCTTATCAAACAGAACAAAGCAAGAAAATAAAACGAGAGAATTTGAAGGTTATGAAGTTAAACATCCGATCAGCATTCAGTCATTTTTATGTGTAAAACACATTTTTAGTGGATAAAACACCAAAACTGGATGAATTCAACGCTAAAACATTAATTCTGGTAAAATTTGTGTTTTGTGCAGCAAATTTCCACTTTCTGCAACAATTTAAACATTTTAAACATATAACCCTCCAAACGTCACGCAGCCCAGGAGTCTCAGGATTTTCTCTCATTAAACTGACAATTAAGATAAAGAAATTAAATAAATAAAAACTGATCATAAAACAAAACAACTGTGGATGAATGGATGAACTTCTGCAGAAACTTAAGGATTTAAAAACGTTTAAGTTTCTGTTAATGTTAGTGCAGGAAGTGAAAATCAAACTAATTGTTTCATAGTGGAAATAAATAGAACGAAAATCAAAAATTAAACTTTTTGTTTTACTGATGACAGGAAGTCCTGAAAATGACAGAAATGTTTCTAACTGAATGAAACTCCTGCAGCCGTTTGATCGGTGAGGAACCCAGAGGTCAACGCGGCTGACCTTTCCTTCACCTCTGAACTTCCTGCACTTTGAAGAAACTTTACATTTTCAGTCAAAAGCAGAAAATAATAAATCACCAGAAAATCCAGAAAAATTCTCAGCTTAACAAAATAAAATGTCCAAGTTTTTAACTTTTTGTTTTCCATCTGGTTGGTGTAGAAAAAGTTTTAGTTTATTCAAACTAAAATGTTTTTAGTTTATTCAAACTAAAATGTTTTTAGTTTATTCAAACTAAAATGTTTTTAGTTTATTCAAACTAAAATGTTTTTAGTTTATTCAAACTAAAATGTTTTTAGTTTATTCAAAGCAGCTGAAAAGAAAATCTCAGAGAAATCAGCGCTGAGTTTATTCACGTTTCTGGTCACAAAAACTATTTAATAAACCAACAGAGAAAAAATAAAAACTAAAACAAATAAAAGAAAACACTTTGTGTCATACCGAATATTTTCCTTCTAAGAAAGAAATTTATTTTTGAAAATATAACAAATTACAGAAAGTCTGCAAGTAGATTTCATATAATTATATTCAGAAGCAGATTTTAATTTTGAACATAACATCAGTTATGTTTTAAAAGATGCTATAAAAATAAAGACTGAATCACTGAGTTCCTTCAAACTGGAGCATTTTCCAGATGAACTTCAGAGATAATCCAGAAACCATCAGAAACTATTAATCTGGTTCAACACGATTCAGCCGCTCAACAAGCAGCGTTTCACTTTCCTGCTGCGAACAAAGAAATCGAATAAAACCAGAAAACATGCAGTTTTAAAGAAAATCTAATAATCTGCTGCTTCACTCGGTGCTCTGTGAAAAGTCGTGTTTGTTGGTTCTCAAATATTTAATTTAGTTATAAAGAATAAAAAAACACTTATAACAGAAGCCTAAAAAATAAAACAGGATGTTTTTATGCAGCAAAGAGATAAAATCCTGGATTGTTCTAAAAAAATGAGTTTTACAAAAAATATGGCAAAATGATTTAATAACTAATTTAAAAGTTTTAGTTTTATACCAAAATGTCCTCTGTACTGGAGGTTTTTAGTTTTTCAACATTTTATTAAAATGTTTATGATTCTAGAAATTCAGTGGAATGAGAAAAAGATTTAAACTTTTAATTAAATTTTAACAATCAAACCTCAATGCAGCTTTTTACAAAATAGGAATAAAAATAGAAAAAAATCTGCACTAATAAAATACCTTCAGCTTTTTACAGGTAAAGAAACCTAAATATTTATTCTCCACCAACATTAATGTTGTTTTTACATTATTAATTTAATAATAATAATTTGTTGAGTTAATGAGCCGATTGAGCTGCTGGAGGAAACTGGAAACCTGCAGCTTCTCCAGATAAAACCCAACTGGTCATACTGGTCATACTGGTGGGTCTGACCACACTGCTGCGTTACGGGAAGCTGGTTAATATTTAATGCTACCAAGTTTCATCATTTTTAAAATTAAGTTTATAATTTAGATCAAACTGTGAAAAAGTTAAAATGTAAAAAAAAACTAAGAGAAAAAACTAAATTAAATTAAAGATTCTTTAAATAGTTAATAAAAATTCAGCATTTTATTCAGTGAGTCGCTCAGATAAATTAAAAGTTGGTTTAGTTTAAATAGAACTTTTTTACATCCAGACTGACGTAAAAACTTATTTTTATTCTTTAACTTTACTTTTATGTGAATTATTTTTCAACATTTACGTTTGTGAGTTTATATTTTCTTTAACAATTTAAAACAAAAAATACCAATTATAAAAAAGAATTTTTTTTATTATTAATGAGACTTAATTACAACAAATTTCAGTTTACAGGAAAATATTATAAATTTAATTTAATTCAGGCAAAACTTTTCCAAAAAGCAGAAAGTTAAAATTAGGAATTTAGTCAAATTTAGCAAATATACATAAGTTCTAATTAATTTAATTTTCTGTTACATAGGAATAAAAGTAACTTATTGTGGTTTTAAATTGTTATAGTTGTAATTTTAGATTTTCTGTAAAAACTCATTAAACGGTGAAACAAAAAGATGTTTTAACTCGTTTGTTGCTGCTGAGCCTTTTGTTTTAGTTATCTTTATTTTTTAAATGTTTAATTTTAATTATGTTTGTTCAGAATTTTATTTTGTTTTATGTCTAATGTAAATTAATCTCAATATAAACAGAATCAGATCGCTGTATTTTGGACGAGTTACAGACATTTATGCGTCTTTTTGCTGAAATGTTTTCAGGTTTTTTAAGCCTTGTGAACTTTGAAGAGCCATAAAGACAAAAAGTCGGTCCTGATGAAAAAGGAACCGTATTTTGTATATTTATTTTAACAGTGAGATTAATAAACCTGAGTCTTCATCTTAAGGTCCTGAATGTTTCCTGGTTGGTGGAAAAGAGCAGGAATCCGCCTGCAGCTGGAACTGGGTCACGGTGGATCCTGCTGACTCAGCGCTCAAAACGCATCCAGATCCTTTTCAAAATGTTTTTTACTGGTTTGAACTTTCCTGCGTAAGTCAGTCCATGTGACGGTGACCGAGACGTGATTTGGTTCTGTGAAATGTGAGTAAATCAGTCACCGCTTCAGGTTCATCATCATTAGCGCTTCCTGTGACAGCGGCTAACAGCCCGTGTCACATCCTGTTTGTTTATGATGGAGGACTGTAAACACCGGGGCGGCTGTCAGGGCGTTTAAACACGAGAAGCCCCTGAAGGGGCCGCGGGCCCAAGACAACCCGGCGCCGCAGAACTGAAAAAAAATCACAAACTTCAAATTAACTCAGTTTAATGATTCATTTTCCTGAAACAGGAAAACTGCAAACATTTGGGCGTTAAATGGAAAGAACTTTAAAAATATGTTGAATAATTTTAGGTTTGAAAAAAGATGTTTTTACTGTTTTGTAAAACATTATTTCCATCTCTGATTCTGAGATGGAGATTTATTAAGTATGATATGAAGTGCATGTCAGACGGGTGGAAATGATCAACCTTTATCATTTTCACAGGATGTTTCTATACATTTCACACTATCTGACCAGTCCTGTAATTTCCCACAGTGGTAGGAGGCAGTGAAGGCACCACAGGTTTGTTTCCAGTTTATGAAACATGAAACCAAAGAAATCATTAAAATGTAATTTAATCTCAGTCACCAGGAACATTGAGCCGTTTTATTATTTTACATTTATTAGATGATTTTATGTGAGGAAGTGTGACGTTATAGTTCTAGACTGATGTTATATTTTATGTTTAAAGGCAAACTGGACGCTTTTAGGACAGAATTAAGTTGTTTATTGAATGATAAAAAAACATTTAAATATAAATATTTCACATTTCTTCAAATGTATTGATTTTTAAATTATTTACGTTTATGTTTTGCAAAGCAAAACAATTATAAAAATCCAAACAAACATGTTTTATGTTCATATTAACATGTAATTTTTTAGATAAGCTGTTATTTTATTTTAAGACATGATGACAGTTAAACTTCAGTGAACATAATTTCAGCTATTCAATGTTGCTGCATAATGTGTGATTGTTCTGTATGTTGATGTTTATTATTTTGAATAACTATTTGAAGTCTAATAAAAAAATGTCCAACATGCATTAAACTGTAATTGTATCTAAAAAGGCAAAAATATGAAACATTTTTGATTTGGGGAAAATATTTAAGCATTTGAATAAAAGAAATGAAGTTTTTAGGTTAAAATAGAGACTTTATAAATAAAAACCTGCAGTAAATCAGGTGTTTTCTGGTGTAATAAAGTTTTAAGTTGAATGAAATCGTTGTTTGAAGTGAAGAAGTTTGGTTTTCAGACGCTGCGCTCCACTGCAGACGTTTGTTTTCCTTGGAAACTCGACGCTGCCGGTGAAGCAGGACTTCAGCAGGAACGTCGGCCAACGCTTCGCTGCAAGATCAGCTTTAAATAACTTCCTGCTGCTCACTGAGGCGTTTAACGACTGACTCATTGAAGGAAACACAAAGAAACACATCAGCTGCATTATTGAACGTCCTGATTAAGTCCAGATGAGTGGACAGGTTATAATGCGCCGTCAGAATTTGAGATTTTTGAAATGCTGTCATAATAATTGTCACTATTTGCAAACACCTGGATAATAAGTCAGGATTTGTGAAAGCTGTTTAATCTGTGCAGATTAGGGCCGTTCTGCTGGGGGAACCGCTCCGTGCTGCTCATCGGTCGCTGTCAACGTCTTTGGCTTCTTCTTGTTTTGACACACTTTATAGTTTCTTGTCTGTTCAATGTTGAGTTTAAATCCCGCAAAGCGGTTTGTGTTTGCCAAAGCAGAAAGGTTAAACGTGTATTTGCGCCACACCGGAGCCATTTTGACACTTCGGTTGGGTTTTGGTCCCTCCAGCCTCAACCTTCCAGAGTTTTACTTCTGAACGCGTTGCGGACGATGTTTTGGCAGCGTCTGACGGCCTTGAACCCTCGCTGGCCTCTGCAAAGGGCATCGGCGTTAGCCGCGGCCAGGACGCAGTAAAAACTGCGCTGCAGTATTTTCAAACAAACACCGCCGCCCTGACCCGGCTGGCGGCGGCGCTCGCTCTCGCCCCGCCTCCCGCCAAAGATCGCGTGCAGAATCCAGGCAACGGCGAGCGAGGCGAGGCAGCGCTCGGCGCTGCTGCACACCCAGGCGGCGTGACCTTCC
This sequence comes from Poecilia mexicana, assembly GCF_051168715.1. Taxonomy (NCBI): domain Eukaryota; kingdom Metazoa; phylum Chordata; class Actinopteri; order Cyprinodontiformes; family Poeciliidae; genus Poecilia; species Poecilia mexicana. The sequence goes on along the minus strand of NW_028263384.1, from coordinate 21,249,319 downwards.
CCTCCGCTTCGCCACACAGCTCAGCGACTCACCGAGCATGCTCAGTAGGAGCCGCAGTGTTTCGTGACAACACTAATAGTCTGCATGGATCACTGGCACGCAGAGTCACTTCTAATTAGAATTATCTCAATCTTCGCCAGGATCTCATGTCGGTATTTTTTTCATCCGCTACGAAACGCCGCCGCCGAGTGGTCGGGTTCACTGCCAGTCACGGCACTGGCTCCGCCTCCGGCCCCGCCTCCTCACCTCTCCTCGCTCTCTGCTCCGTCTTCCCAGTTTTTTTCCTAAACAGGGGGGACACCCCGACCCGCTCTTCATCTGCACCTCGTGGCTTCACGCTCTGCTGCCTGCGCATGCTTTCGTTTCTTCCCACAACCATCTGCTCTGTTGGGCTTTTCACCGAATCCGCGCGACGTCGGCCATTGCTGTTCGCCTTCCCCGCCTGACGGGGAGCAGGAAGAGCGACGGCTGTTCCCAAGATTCCTCGTCAGATAACTTCACATCCTCGAGTTGCTTCGTCTCGTAAAACCTTTCCCGTCTAAATCACTTCCGTCTGGTCTTTTTGTTCGGGTTTAATCCGCGTTTCCAACCCTGACACTTTCCTCTGAAAGGAGCAAAACGCTTAGAGCTCCATGATTCAGGGGTCAAAGGTCAGAGACACAACCTGACAATAGGTGCACAACAGTTTGACTTCAATGAACAGATTAGACCCCTTTACATCTCAAAGCAGTTCAACCGCCAACACTTAAAGAGCAAGCAGTAAAAGTTTCTGAGTTTGGTCCGACAGAGACGGAAGGTGAGACCGGATCCAATCCAGGCGCTGACAGGCTGACAGACGGGAGGGAGAGAGACAGAACCGAGAGGAACACATCAAGGCAGGCAGGCGGTCAGTCAGTCACAGGGACAGACAGACGGACAGACAGAGGGAAAAGACAGCAGAGCTGCCACCCAGTCCAACAAACGCCTGAGGAGCCTCTCACGATGCGTTTAGGAGCCTCATCTCACGATGCGTTTAGGAGCCTCATCTCACGATGCGTTTAGGAGCCTCATCTCACGATGCGTTTAGGAGCCTCATCTCACGATGCGTTTAGGAGCCTCATCTCACGGTGCGTTTAGGAGCCTCATCTCACGGTGCGTTTAGGAGCCTCATCTCACGGTGCGTTTAGGAGCCTCATCTCACGGTGCGTTTAGGAGCCTCATCTCACGGTGCGTTTAGGAGCCTCATCTCACGGTGCGTTTAGGAGCCTCATCTCACGGTGCGTTTAGGAGCCTCATCTCACGGTGCGTTTAGGAGTCTCATCTCACGGTGCGTTTAGGAGCCTCATCTCACGATGCGTTTAGGAGCCTCATCTCACGGTGCGTTTAGGAGCCTCATCTCACGGTGCGTTTAGGAGTCTCATCTCACGGTGCGTTTAGGAGCCTCATCTCACGGTGCGTTTAGGAGCCTCATCTCACGGTGCGTTTAGGAGTCTCATCTCACGGTGCGTTTAGGAGCCTCATCTCACGATGCGTTTAGGAGCCTCATCTCACGGTGCGTTTAGGAGCCTCATCTCACGGTGCGTTTAGGAGCCTCTCACGGTGCGTTTAGGAACCTCTCACGGTGCGTTTAGGAGCCTCTCACGATGCGTTTAGGAGCCTCATCTCACGGTGCGTTTAGGAGCCTCTCACGGTGCGTTTAGGAGCCTCTCACGGTGCGTTTAGGGAGCCTCTCACGGTGCGTTTAGGAGCCTCTCACGGTGCGTTTAGGAACCTCTCACGATGCGTTTAGGAGCCTCTCACGGTGCGTTTAGGAGCCTCTCACGATGCGTTTAGGAGCCTCTCACGGTGCGTTTAGGAGCCTCTCACGGTGCGTTTAGGAGCCTCTCACGATGCGTTTAGGAGCCTCTCACGATGCGTTTAGGAGCCTCTCACGGTGCGTTTAGGAGCCTCTCACGGTGCGTTTAGGAGCCTCTCACGGTGCGTTTAGGAGCCTCTCACGGTGCGTTTAGGAGCCTCTCACGGTGCGTTTAGGAGCCTCTCACGGTGCGTTTAGGAGCCTCTCACGGTGCGTTTAAAAGCCTCTCACGGTGCGTTTAGGAGCCTCTCACGGTGCGTTTAGGAGCCTCTCACGGTGCGTTTAGGAGCCTCTCACGGTGCGTTTAGGAGCCTCTCACGGTGCGTTTAGGAGCCTCTCTAGTTGAGTGATTTTACAAAATAGCAATGGATTCAATACTTTTGAATTTCAACTTTTCAGGCCAGAAATTAAAGTCACTACTGTAAAGTCAAAAGGTGTTTTCACTGCAGCATGCAGGAAGAGACAACATTGGGTTTTATGAGCTACGTTACACGGTTTCATTTTGAGAGCAGAGCTGTGGGGAGTTTGTTCTGCTGGTACCATCCAGGTTTCCTTTCTTCACTAAAAAACATCTTTCAAATGTCTAAACTTAAGGAAGCCTGGAAGATGAAACGCCTAATTCTGTGTAAATTGTGATGCTCCCTCAGTATGAATAGAGCATGTATACTGGGATTAAGTGTGTGTGTTTCAGTGTTTAGCTGAGTCAGGATAGCTACTTTTGTCTGATGTCAGTTTTTGGTTTTTATTCATTAATGAAGCATCTCAGAGCAAAAATCAACCTCCATGTTTTCACCCAACTGTTGAAATAATTAGAGATGTTCAGAAAGGAAGTCTGCTGAAGCATTTAGCATGCAGTGGGGAGTGAAGCTTCAGCGGCGTAGACTGAGCGTTTGCATAATGTTTAAGGGGAATAAGAACCACTTCACTGAATCATCCATCAATCCATCTTTGCTCATTGGATTTTGATGCATTTGCAGTGATTTGTAAAGTTGCTTTTTGGTTGTTAAACTATTTAAAAGATGAAAGTTGAAATATTCACCCATTCTTTGTATATACCTACTTATAGACGAGAGGCAAAATAAACAATAAAATCATATTTGTTCTGTTTCATAAAACTATGAATGTTGGAAACAAACTATGTTTTCAAAGTTAAACAGGGTTCATGTTGTAGAAAGTGGCGTGACAGAGGAGCAGCAGGAAGGTGGTGACAGCAGAGGAGATGCAAAACAATGAGGAGGAGGAGGATGATGAGTGAGGAAGAGGAGGAGGACGTGTGAGGAAGAAGAGGAGGACGGCAGCGGGAGGGGGAGGATGAAGGCTGGGGAGAAACAGGAGAGGTTTATTGGAAACGAAAGAGGCTGAGAAAGAAGAGTTGCAGAAAAGTGAGTGGATGATGTGAAATGAGGTCAGTGTCAGGTGGGATCAGCAGAATCCGTCCAAACCCGACCCAGAACGTGAACCAGGGTCCATTTAACCACCAGGTTTTGGTCTGAACTCCTGAAACTCAAAGGAAAACTAACCAAGCAGATGGATTTCTGCTCATCAGTGGGAGAATATTAGATCTGTAGAATAAAACATTTAGTTTCTTTACTCCTCAACTCTGTAACCATAAAATAATATTTATATTTACTGCATAAATAAACGTTTTTCCGTTTCTACCAGCTTAAATGTTTCTTTTTTATGGGATATTTTGTTTCTGGTGTCTGTTTCTAAATAGATGAGATGAAGTTAAATTTTCCATTTCAGTTCTTTCGTTCCTGATAAAGAGACAATGTGAGTTTTTGTTGATCAGGTTTGTCGTCGCCTCATTGTGATGAAGAATCAGTTTGTGGTTATAAAGTTAATTAATCATTAAATCATGATTTCTGGTTTCTTCTCATTTCACTGCGCCTGAAAAATAAAAATGCTTCAAACCATTCAGTCTGAAAAGACGTCAAACTTTTGGTTTTACTTCATGTGAAAAAGCAAACCAACGTTTGGTTCTGGATTTTATTGACTAAATTAACATTTTAATTTCTAGATTTTTTTATGATTCCAGTTTAAGATTTTTGGGATTTTACTCTGAAATGTTCAGTCTGTTTGGACTCTAATATTCAGAAACGTTTCATTTAAACTACTTTCAAGGCTCCATATATATGTAAACACTTCATGCATCAAAATGTTATTTTACTGCAAATTAATTTATTTAAAAAGACAAAAAATTTGGACTAAAAATTAGAAAAAGTTTTTTGGGGTTTTTGCAGCTGTCATTAGTTACTGCTAACTGAATAAAACACCATGCAAGACAAACATTTAGTTAGAAATACCAGCTTATAAACAGTTTCAAAACATAATCTATTGACGTTTTTCTACTTTTTTGGGAAACCGGATCAGAACCACCATTAGAACTGGATCCACAGCTGCAGATTAAATAAAAGTTCTTTGATCTGCTGGTTCGGTCCGAACCAAAAGCCACCTTATTGTTGTTGTTTGCTGTTTGACAGTGAGCTATAACTGGTAACGATCGCTGCCTCCATTAGACAGAACTAACAGAACCGAACCCGGTGAACATTCCTGATTTTTGCTAGAAGTCGGTTTTGTGTGAATCTGTCCAGCAGTGAGGAGGTTCAGCTCAGCTCTGCAAACGTCTCACTGGTTGGAGCATCTATGCATCTGTCAGCAGCACTGAAAAGATCATCCAGCAACAGCAGCTCTTAACGTCTGAAAGGCGAATATTTCCTGCCGCTGGTTCTGATCCTGCATTCACACCAGAATCAAACTGAACCAGACAGAGTTGGTGAAACTTCACCCTAACTTTACGCTTCGGTCCTCCTGACTCAATACGTTTTAACATTTCATTCTTAACTTTAACTTTCAAAGAAGACATTTTGTTGTGATAAATATTAAGTTAAAACTGTAAAAACTCGACTAAGTTTTGTTTGTGTGAAACTTGATCTTTCTTAGAGGAAAGTCAGAAGGAAGATTATTATTATGTAACATGATCAAAAGTAAATGTTTTCAGGAAGGATCATTTAGGGTTTTGTCCCTCCTGCAGTCCGGTTGACCCGGTTCTACTGGAACCAGAACATCTGCTCCACCTCCAGCTGCTGTGGTTCTGAGTCAAACCAACCTGTTCCCCTCCTGGCCTGTGGGGGCGCTGCACCAAGAACCACTGAAGGAAACGACACAAAAACCTCTGAAGACACTGAGAGCAACTTCCTTCTTCACCAGATGGAAACAAGATGGAGGTGTCAGATTTTAGCGGTTGGAGGATTTCTCTTTAGGCTAAAGACCAGGAGCCATTTCTGCTGCTAGCGCTAAGCTAGCTAGCATGTTAGCTTTGGTTGTTAGCTTTGGTTGAATGCCCAGCTCCGTAGTCCCACTTATTGTTTTTGACGTGGTCTCCGGTCCGCTTGGCGTTCACATTCAAACTGAACCTAGACCGAGGTCTGGAGGTGATCAGAGTTAGCTTAGCATTCAGACTGACCCAAAAAAGCCGAACTTTCTAGACAAACAGACTGGAGTTGGATTGAAGTGACTGAACAGGACTGATGTGAACGAACCAGTATGTAGAGAACTGATCAATATTTCAGATTATTGAAACAAGGAAAGCATCCAGGACGATGTCAGCACTGAGGCTCTGTCACGGTAGGGGCAGCATCATGCCAGGGGGTTCCAGGTGAAACTCACTTCTGACAAAGTCCAGCAGAACTTTAGAGCAGAAACACGACACCATTTTCTGCACCAACCAGACGGAGGAAGATGAGGGGACAGGTCGCCGTTAGCGAAGGTCTTATTGATTGTTCATCTCAGATATTTTCGTCAGTCTTTGTAATTATTAAGGGCTTATAGTCGCGTCTGGAGGCTGCAGAGCAGTTGGTGCATGGAAAACTTACGGTGAGGACAGATTAACTCAGAGGCAGGCAGGACGGGAGCTAAAGAGGTGAGACAGCGACAACCAGAGGAGACGGGAGGAGGTCAGAACCGGAGGAGGTGAAGCCAGTTTGACCCCAACGCTCCCACCTCCGTCCCGCCCCGGGTGCTCATGGGAACTTCATGACTTACCCAGCCAGTAAAAACCCACCAATGGGCGCTCGGCGCGCCGCCCCTCCCTCTGCTCCCAGTTTTCAGGCCCATTGCGTGACCGGTAATCGCCTCGCCGTGCGAAGCGTCTCGGCCGCCATCCGCCGCCACGGGACATGTGACCCGCTCAGCGAGGCCCGGCTAAATAATGCAGGAACAGCGCCGCGGACGGCGAAGGAACATCGGCTCTGAAACGTGACCATGGTACGGGGTTGACCTCGCTGCTGTATGCAAGGTTAAAGGTCAAAGCCAGTGCTCTGACGTGGCGCTGAATAAAATCATAATCTACTGGAAACGTAGAGTTAACGTAGATCTGGTTTTTGGTCAGCTAGATTAAAAACACATTTCGATCTAGTTCATTAAAAACAAATACGCAGTTCTTTTATTCTATAATAATCTGCCGATGTAGAACGGTTTGAGTATTTTACACCTGCAAAATGTTGGTAAGTAATCAAATTTTTTACGCTTTAAAGGAGCAAAAGCCACAAATTAAAGTCTAGAGAAGGAAGAAGATACATTTTCCAAAGATTAGAGAGCCGTCTGACCTGATCTCTTCTACGTTTTCCTGGGTTTCAGGTTGTTTAGTGGAGCAACAAAAAGCACATGACAGCAATCACACGGCTCGAGTGTCTGACAGAGCAAATTAATTTGGTCTGCAGGCCAGCAGCGCGCTCAGCTCTCCACTGGATGTTTGACGGAAATGTTTGAGAGAAACTTTGGTGGAAACCAGCAGGGAACAAGGATAGACCTGCAGAACGGTTCCAACGTTACGGTTAGCGTCGGTTAATACCAACAGCCGCGCGCTTCAATAAACTTTAATTCCTTATATATTTTTGCTTAATGTGATTCTATCATGTATTATGGAGTAAAATCCACAATAACCTGCTGTGATAAACACAAAGCATCCAAACACCAACGGAGACCAGGATGTTTCTGCCTGGAAGTAAATCTGGAATCAAGATGAAATTCAACAAAATGGTTTCATTTTCAGAAACGCATTTAATAAAAATAAATGTTTTTTTAAGTTTATTTTCATCTTACAGCTAAATCTATGGTTTTATATTGAGAAATAATAAAACACAGCAAATTCATTAAAATTATTTTATATTGATTTATATTTATATGGTGGCCTTTATTTTCAGTTTTATGATCTTTATTTTTTTCCAGCTCTTTAATCATTTTGTTTTTCTGTCGACTCCAATCAACTGGTTTCACGGTGGGAACCAACGGTCCTGAACTGGACAAAGTTTAGCAAACAAACCATTTCTGTTAGTTATGTGAAATAACGCAAAAACTATCACAAAATAATCTAGATTATTTGTATTTATTCTAGAATATTCCAGGCTGGTATTGTAGATTTTGATTTCAAATTTGTTTTAAATTTTGAAAAAAACAGTGAAATAACCCTTTAATGTGTCAGAAGCACTGAATTACTTCATCATATGTGGAAAAATAAAAGGTCATAAAATCTAAATATGCTAACATTTAGTCAGCAAACCACAATGAAGTTAAAAGCCAAGAAAAAAAATTATAACATTTATAACTTTATTCTTACTTTGCGTTTTAATTTTTAATAAAAACTGAAACTGTACTGACAGAAAATGGAAATTTAAAAAGTTAGGTCAAACCTCCCACCAACTTCAAAACAAGCTCAAAATTTAGCAGTAATTATTCCCATATAAACCCATTAAAGCCATTTAATGGGTTTATGTTCTGCTTTACATGCTGGAGGTGAATATGAGGCTCAGGGGTTTTTGGAAAGAGACGTCCCAATTTATTCACAACTTAACAGCTGTAACTTTAGCAGCACTGGCATCCCGTACCTTTGGGTCTGCTGAGCCGTCTGAGGCTTCTGGATCGGCCTTACGCCGACTGGTGGACGTTTGGGACGTTTCTGCACCGTTTGCATTCAGTTGTGTTCAAGCTTAGGGACTCCACAATATTTAACTTCCTCCTTTATGAAACTTCAATAGTTAAAACATTTATTTTCCAGAGTGTGAAAACAGGATCAAAAGCCAGCAGTAGGTGGAAAACCTTCTAGATTTAAATTAAAATAAAGATGAATATAAAAAACATACATCACAGTTTCTTCCTGTTAAAACCCTGTAAACGTCCGACGGTAAAAGTTTATCTGGTAAACAGAAATCTAAACACGGATAAGTTTTGGTTCAGTGCGTTAAAGTCACCGTCATGTTGTGGGTGAATATTACCATCTGTTATTTGTAATTACCATATTTATGGTACAAATTTTATATTAAAAAATTTTAATAAATCTGATAATGCAAAAAAATCCCACAAAGAGAGTAATAAGTGATAACTGAGTCAATGTTTTATAAGTTACTTATTTTAGCTATGTCAAAAGAACAAATATTCAATTCGTCTCCATTTAACTGTAAAAACAAGTTAAATCAAGTTAAATTTCAAATTTGTTTTTGGATTTGTTCTTATTTTAGTTTACTATTTTTGTTCATTTTTGTCCCCGTTATTGACCATTTCAGCGCAAAATTTAACAACATTTTATAAATAAAAAGCAAAACTGTGTAATGTTTCAAACCAGCGGGTCACCTTAAGAGTCGACGCCTCGTTCATTTTAAAAACGACTGAAATTAAACGGTTTTCAAAGAGCGACTGGAGTCGAAGTTAAAAATGTAGTTTCTGTTTTTTCTTCCTAAAGTTAAATACTGGCTAAACTAAAACCAGGAGAAATATTTTAAATTAATTAGACGACATGTTGGTAATTATCTCACTGAGAAACTACAATGAAAACATAAAATGAGACTCAGAAATTTAAGCTAAAAACGAAATGATTGGATGGTAAAAGTTTCCTAAAGAAAATAACTGAACAAAAAGCATCAAATAATTTCAGCTGATTTTTCTACACAAATAAAAATAATAAAAAAATATTTTGTAAGAAAATAATGTCCTGAAATTACTAGATACCAATTATAATTTATTATATTTATCGGAATGATATTATTTCCTACTTTAATCAGTCAGAACTGGAAGTTATTTTAACTTAATATCTGTAAAAAGTCAGTAATTAACAATACAGCTGAGCAAAACTATCCCACAGCAAGCGTGTGTTTATATTCCCTATAAGGATGTTTTTGAACGTACAGTAGGGCGATCATTATTTTTTCCTCTTAAACATAAACTAAAATTAAAACATTAATAAAATCCAACGTTTAACCTACATTTGGAGGATGTCTGGCGGCTCGTTAGTCCTACTGTCCCTGAAGCTTGTTGTCGTGGAAACCATCAGCTCCTTGTTCACACTGTGAGGCGCTGATGAGGACGAGGACGTAATTGGGCAGGAAAAGGAAAGACCCCTGTGGTGACCAGAGGTCACGTCTCCTTACTTCCCCCAAATTCGGTGCAATCTGAGACGATGTGTCCAGATTTTCATTAAGGTTTGCACAGATTAGAGGAATTATCTAAACAAAGGAAATGGATGCAAAGCTTCAGGAATGCATTGTGGCAGCGAGACACAAAAGAAGTCCAATCTGAAGGTTAACTTTTTCTTATTTTAACAATATCAGGTTATGTAATACACCAGCTACTAGTCTTAGTTTTGGATATTTGATTTTAAAACCTGAATTTAAGTCAAATTTGACAACTTTTCAAAAAAAATGTAAAGTTCAATAGAAGTGAGGAAGTGAACTTTCCATCATCCATCCAAAGCCAGCGGTGGCTACTTCCTTGTAGCAGGAGGCTATATCTATGATAGATCAACATATGCTAGCTGCTAGCATACCTGGCCTGGTCACCTGAGACTCCTGCTTTTATCATTAAAGAAAATATCAAGAAAAATGACTTCCAGCATAAACATACAGTAAAATGAGAAGCCCAGGCTTGCTAGCAGCTAGCCTAATGCTACCCCATCCATGCTAATGACACAAAGAGGCAACTACAAATATGACACGTCTTAAAATTTACGTTTTTACACACACTAGCGCAGGGGTGTCAAACTCCAGTCCTCAAGGGCCGCTGTCCTGCAACTTTTAGATGTGCCTCTGCTGCACCACACCTGAAAAGAATAATTAGGTCATTAGCAAGGCTCAGGAGAACCGATCTACACAGGGAGGAGGTTATTAAGCCATTTCATTCCACTGTTTTTTACCTGTGGCACATCTAAACACTGCAGGACAGCGGCCCTTGAGGACTGGAGTTTGACACCCCTGCACTAGCGTGTCTAAAATCAGAGTTACATGAAGCTGCTGCATCTCTAAACTGAACAAATCAGAAGTGTTGTTTGCTGAAAGCAACATTAAACGCTGTTTGCAAGAAGTACTGCGTACAACGTGTGTTTGGGCGTCGCCATGTTGAAATCCCAACTTCTCAGACTTTGACTGATCGGATATCCTACCTTCGAGGTTCCTGGAACGCAGCATCGGTTCATCAGGTTGGTTAATCTGCTGCTGGCCGTCCACTGCCAGCGTCTCGGCTTCATGCGGTTCACCAGATGTTGAATCTGCCGCAGGGATTTGGTTCCATCCATCTAATGGTGCGCCTTAAAAAGACAAAAAGGAATTCCTCATACAATCTACTATTTTATCTCTACATGTTCGTGTGCTGTGTCAAACTGCAGTCCTGAGTTAAATGTATTTTTGCAGAAGATTTACAAAAGTTTACATACGTCTCTGTTAATCTATTTGTAATGTTAGTTTATCGTAGTGATTTAATGAAAAGGTTATGAAAGTATCACTGCTGTCTTTGTTTATGTTAATCTCACTTCATCCCTGTGTGGATCAGGGGAACCTGGGTGGGTCAACTTTAACCCCCTGTCCATATCTTCCAGTTACTCAGCCGTAAAGAACCTGGACAGAACCAGAATCCATTTTGTTCAAGTCCAGAGTGAAGTAACACAATCAACAACTGTGTTTACATCAGAGTTTGAGGGAAAAGGTTGGTGGAAACGGCCAAATTCAAAATAACATCTGCAATTTAAAAAAAAGTTTTTACCCTCGCTTGAGGTGGTTTTTGGTTTTCCCAAAACCAGTTAATGTGCTTAAGGGAAATACATTAACTGTACACTACACACAGACTCGTTGCCATAGCAACTGACTGACAACAACGCCAATAATGTCACGATTCAACACCGAAAAACACGCAAACATTTCCCAGAACATTCAGTCTGCTGAAGTTTTATGTTGTCAGGACTGATGTTTATTTTGTAATTATTAGTAAGTGTTCGCTGTGGTGCATTAGCTACCGCTGCTATTAGCTAAGCTGACATAGTGGTGGTAGATTAGCTACTGCTGCTATTAGCTAAGCTGACATAGCAGTGGTAGATTAGCTACCGCTGCTATTAGCTAAGCTGACATAGCAGTGGTAGATTAGCTGCGGCTGCTATTAGCTAAGCTGACATAGCGGTGGTAGACTAGCTACCGCTGCTATTAGCTAAGCTAACATAGCGGTGGTAGACTAGCTACTGCTCCTATTAGCTAAGCTGACGTAGCGGTGGTAGAATAGCTACCGCTGCTATTAGCTAAGCTGACATAGCGGTGGTAGACTAGCTACCGCTGCTATTAGCTAAGCTGACATAGCGGTGATAGATTAGCTACCGCTGCTATTAGCTAAGCTGACATAGCGGTGGTAGATTAGCCCATTTTAACCTCTGCTCTACTGATGATCACACTGAATTCCACAGCACTTCTAATGTCACCGTTATCAAAGTCAAGCTAGCATAGCTGACCTACTTCCTTCTCCCTCACTGTTTTATTATTAATTAAGACATTTTCCTAACGTTTCCACTTGCTGCTGTAATGTTGTAGCAAGGATCTGTATCCCTTTTCCTTTTATACATCATGTGGACATTTAAGATTTAGTCCCTTATGTTGACAACGTGACAGCTAAACTCAACGGTAGTCATCGTCAGCAGGCAGTTTTTTGTCCTCCAGCAGGGAGATGGAGCCGTAACATCACACTGTGATGTTTCTGTAGCAAACTGATACCCTGCAGTAATAAAAGTCCACTTTTATAGTTTTTTGGGTAATTTCTCCAGCTCTCTGTGTGGAATAAGGGCTAATAAAATGAACCCATGTCTCTGGGCCTGGCGTCCTGTTGTCCACTCTGCAGTGAGCCGAGGTGGACACCTGATGAGGACGCGTCTCTTTAGAGGTTTTATCAGGTGCTGCCAGCTGGGCTGAGGCCACCAGGGTCATCCTGGGACTAGCTGGAGGGATTATATCATTGCAGATGGCCTGGGAGAGCCGAGGATGGGAGTCTCCAGCTTCAGGAGGTCTGCTGATGTCAGAGGCCTCAGGTGGACGGCCAGCTTCCTTTTATTTTCTTATCTTCTTATTTATGTTGGATATTTTAGATGTCTTAAAGTTAAAGTGCTAAATGTTCATTAGAATTTAAAGTTTATTGAGCTTTAAGAATGTGTTGTTGTGTTATTATTGTGCCATTACCATTATAATACTTATATTACTCATCAAGACAACATTATCATTCATCGCAATTATTTCTGGGACAATTTAACGTCCAGTAAAACTTGTTGGGACAGACCCAAACAGACGGAGCTATGAGACATCGTCACTGTTTTATCTGGAATGGCGGAGATGATGAAAATGATGAGCTGATGGATTTACTTCAATCCCTCCCAGTTCGCCGTTTCTGCTGCTCAGGAGTCCAACACACACTGTGCTGCCGACACCAGCCAACGCAGAGGCTTACAGGTCACCAACGTTAGGCACCGTCAGGGATCAGGAGGCAGTAATAACATTACCGGAGGATGACAGAGAGCTGCTGGCTGCAGCGCTCCGAGGCAGAGAGGAGGGGTCAGGGCAGCATCAGGGGCTTTCAGGGTCAAACATCTTTAGGGTTCTTCTGGTCCCGATCAGAACTCCTGGTCCAGTCCTCGGTTCTGTCCGTTTTCCTTCCAAACAGCCCAAAATTCAGGATGTAAAAATGCTCTCCAGACTTTCTGAAGGTTTTCTCTGAGTTTTCCTTTGAACATTAGTAACTGGGTTTCTAATGTTTCTTTAAAGAAAACCCAGAAGCGTCGGGCGCTGGTGTCCTGTCCGGCCTGTGATTGGTCAGCTCAGGCAGCGCAGCCACACAGGAACATGGTATTGTCTATTTAATGCTCATTAACCTGCAGAGCGTCTATGTTCGAACACACCGGCTTACAGGTCACTAATGTTAGGCACTCCTGAGGGATAATGCTGCCAGATAACCGGAGGCTTTACTGCTCAGGATAATCCAGTGTGCCAACATGGAGGCCGCTGTTGGCATCACAAACATGGATGTTTACAGAGACACTGGCTCCACTTTCACCCAACCAGCAAACGGCAGGTCCGTCCATCGCTGCTAACGCAGCGGATTCAGAAGTTCTCATGGTTCTGGTCCAGTTACAGGAGAATGGTGAGTTCACTGTCCGTAGGAAGAGTGGGACAGTCCAACATCTGTGGCTGCTTCAGTGTCCATACCGATGGTGGGACAACTGACATCTATGTCTGTAGGAAGAGCGGGACAGTAACCAGCTGTGGTTAGTTCACTGACTGTAGCTGCGTGGGACGATCAGTGTGGTTAGTTCACTGACTGTAGCTGCGTGGGACGATCTGTGTGGTTAGTTCACTGACTGTAGCTGCGTGGGACGATCTGTGTGGTTAGTTCACTGACTGTAGCTGCGTGGGACGATCAGTGTGGTTAGTTCACTGACTGTAGCTGCGTGGGACGACCTGTGTGGTTAGTTCACTGACTGTAGCTGCGTGGGACGATCAGTGTGGTTAGTTCACTGACTGTAGCTGCGTGGGACGATCAGTGTGGTTAGTTCACTGACTGTAGCTGCGTGGGACGACCTGTGTGGTTAGTTCACTGACTGTAGCTGCGTGGGACGACCTGTGTGGTTAGTTCACTGACTGTTCACAGTGGGAAAATCCACAGCTGAGGGTAGTTCACTGTCTGACAGGCTCACTAAGCATTGTCCTACTGTCTTTAGAGACATTGAACTCATCACAGGCTTGAACTGACCCTCTGAACTCAACACAAGTAGTGAGCTGTCCCACCTTTGCAGCAGATAGTGAACTCATCACATATAATGAAATGAATGTCCCACTGTAAGTACAGACATTGAACTCATCACAGGTAAACTGTATTTTTCCAGAGGTAATCGTTCTCTCCTGTAATTTATCCCTAGTTTGAATGAAACATGTCACTCGGTTTCGTGTTTCCTGCCTCAGCAGTTTGAGTCGTACTTTCTGAAACCTGAACTCTCCGCCATCTTGGATCAGAGCTGGACCAAACCCAGATTTCTAACAGTCATAAACTCGTTTCCTCTCCGTGCTTCGGAGCGTTTCGGTTGGCGCAGGCGGCCGGGTGCGGGCCGCCCAGACTCCCTCCCAGCTTCCTTACAACAACAACGAGCAGCAGCTGGGACGCACGCTGGCAGCCGGGCCTGCAGAACCGCGCAGCGCTCTGGATTATTGTCAAAGCTGGTGACCTGTTTGCTTAACCCCCTCACCAGACTCCTGGGGAGCGCCGCGCCGCCTCCTCTCCTCCACATCGTCTCATTAACTCAATTACATCACATGTCTTCCAACGCATCAGGAAATCAGGCTGGTCGTTCCTCAGCATGTTCTGTCTCCAGTACCTGCTAATATTTTTCACTTCGCCGCTGAACAGAGACAAATACACAGTGAATCTGAGTCTGAGCCGTTATTCTGCTGGATTAAACACTCATTCATTAAATTTAAACTGCCTGAAATCTATGATGCCTTCAAGGTTTCAGAAGAAACGATAGGATAAATACCAGAGTGTCCGATTTCTAAACTAGACAGTGAACTACGCACAGAAACCATTTGAGTTCACCGTCTGTAGTAAACGTAGGAAAATTTACTTCCTGTGGTTAGTTCACTGACTGGAGAAACAGTAGGAGAGTTCAGCGCCTGTGGTGAGTTCACTGTCTGTGGTTGCTGTGGGACAAAGCTCTCCATGTACTTTATGACCTCCCATTATGATTCTGATGTGTTGAAGTGAATCTGCTCTCAGGTGTTGAAGGCAGCAGATTCCCGGTTAATTATCCCAGTTTTCCAGACGATCCTGAAGTTCTCTCAGGGGAACCGCCGGCGGGCCGGGACGGTGGGAGGAACCGTGGCCCAACAGAACGATTGTTCCGATCCACCCAAGCATTTCAGACTTTTTAAACTCCGGGTCTCCCCGCCCGGATTCCTGCCCCATAAATCCGTATTTTCCCAATCCGTGAACGCCGAGCGTGTGAAACGAGTAACTGTTCCGGACGGTAAACCTGGTGAAACGGGAGACGGAGCTCATCGTTACGCTGCGCTGACCAAACAAACTCCTCTAATGGCCTCCTGCCGGCTCCTCCTTCATTCAGCTTTCATCTCCTCGTCTCTCGGTTCGACTCAACCTGCCGACCTTTTCTGCTTTCTTGCCGCTTCACCTCTAACCTGACCTTTTCCCTTTCTCTCGGCTCCCCTTCCCTTCCCTAATTAGTCTCTGAATAGACGGAGAAGTGAGCTCTTCCTGGATTAGGAACGCCCAGTGTTCAGTTAAAACCTGACATCGGAACGTTAAATCTTCCAGACTCAACCTGTCAGCCTCAGAATAAAGACAGCGCTTAGGGATTATCACTCTATGAAGCACTGAATTAGAGCTTACATTTGTAGCCCATATTGTCATGGAGATCCAGGCTCTGATCCGTTCCGGTTCAAAGGTTTCGGGATAAGTCCGACCTGAGCGTAAAGCTCCGCTGTCCTTGTCCGGCGCTCGGCCTGCTGGGGATTTGGAAGTCAAGCTCTGATATTTCTCTGTCCAATTCTCACCTTTAGGAGTGACTCCATCCCAGAGCTGCTGGTCTGGAGCTCAGGACATGGAGAACTGCAACGTTTTACTGGAAACGCCATGAGCTGCTGCCACAGTCGACAACAGACGGGCATGTCCACAGATCAGGGCCGGGATCTTCCAACGATGTGAGACAGAATTACACATAAAAGCTCAAATTTATACATAAACTCCCACTGCTGGGATTAAATATTCCTTAGCAAGTTGCATCTCAATCACAAGATTTAATTTACAAAATATTTAAGCACTTAGGTTGGTTTACTTGGTAAACGTCAATTAATCTGGTCAGACAGTTTTAAGCATCATCTGCAAATTATCACCTTGATTGAGGTTTGGAGAATTTGGGATCTTTGTCCAGTTGGAACAGCGAACCACCCAAATTATTCCCTTCAGATTAAAGCAAACCGTTGAGAATGTTCAAGAACCATCGAGGCACAAGAAAGACGAGCCAATCACATTCTGGAGGAATGACTGATGACCTGGTGAGGCAAAGAGCGAGTCGTCTGGACACGATAACCGGGTTTCATAGAGTTAAAGCAGGACTGTACCAACTGTCACGCATGGTGGTGGCAGGTTAATGCTGTGGAGCCATGTTGCTGGTAGTGGTATTGGTGCACTGCAAAGGAAAGATGGAAAATTGGAGGAATGCCTCCACCTTAATTTGGGTTTTCCTGATGGAGAATGATTCCAAAGTCATGTGAAAACGGTTCTGGATCGGATAAAGATCCAGAAAAAAATCCATGGCTTGTGCGGACATGTCTTCCCATCCTGGAGAAACCACCGTTGTAATAAATCATGAAAAAATGAACAGGACCTTCCTACACCAGGATGCGTGTTGACTGGAATCTGAAGCTCACTCTGGGTTTTCCATGAGTCTGGTACTGGTTTGACCCCCACGATCCTCTCCTCTTCCTCATCTCCATAAGTGACGTCACCTGCATGTGGTTGATGGTCCGTTTGGAACAGACAGACAACGAGACTATTGAGAGTTTAATGAACCGTCCAACTCATGTTCCCAGTGTTTTCCTTTGGTTTTAGTCAAACCTACTAGGCAGATAAAGACCTTCATCGTGTCTATTTGAAGAAAACCAACTACAGCCTGAAGGATGCTGCCGGGATCCTGAAACCAGCACAGAAACTCAACACGGAGCAGCTGGAAGGTCCCAGGTTTGAATCCCAGCCGGGGTCTTTCTGTGTGGAGTTTGTATGAGTGGGTTCTCTCTGGGTTCTCCGGGTTCTGTTGGGTTAATCGGTCTCTCTAAACTGTCCTAAGGTGAACCCGACCTCTGACCTTCAAAGATAAGAGAGCTTAGAAAGAAACAAATGATTTATTTTAAGCTTCATGTCGTGTAGTGACTTAATTTAAGTAAAGATGGCCGCCGCAGCGCTTTGTTTCTGTCAGTAAAGATGGCCGCCGCAGCGCTCCGTTTCTGTCAGTAAAGATGGCCGCCGCAGCGCTCTGTTTCTGTCAGTAAAGATGGCCGCCGCAGCGCTCTGTTTCTGTCAGTAAAGATGGCCGCCGCAGTGCTCCGTTTCTGTCAGTAAAGATGGCCGCCGCAGCGCTCTGTTTCTGTCAGTAAAGATGGCCGCCGCAGCGCTCTGTTTCTGTCAGTAAAGATGGCCGCCGCAGCGCTCCGTTTCTGTCAGTAAAGATGGCCGCCGCAGCGCTCCGTTTCTGTCAGTAAAGATGGCCGCCGCAGCGCTCCGTTTCTGTCAGTAAAGATGGCCGCCGCAGCGCTCTGTTTCTGTCAGTAAAGATGGCCGCCGCAGCGCTCTGTTTCTGTCAGTAAAGATGGCCGCCGCAGCGCTCTGTTTCTGTCAGTAAAGATGGCATATTTTCCATGTTTGAAAATATCACAGATCAGATTTTTCAGGTGAAAAGCTCTGAACTGGGTCGTTCAGACCGTTTCCAGATTTTCCTGCAGTGTGAATGGCGTCTGCTAGCAGGAGGTACGATGGAGTCAGGGGTGTGGTCGTTTGGCTCCGCCCACATTTTGACCCCGCCCCAAACTGCATTTTGCTATAAGAAATGAAAGGAGTCCATACTATTAACTGACAGCATATGTTATTCAGTAGCCCCACAATTTCGTATTTAAATAAATTTTTTTATTGGTATGATGTATTATTCTAGTTTTCTGGGAACTCAATATTGGATTTTTATTAAAATATATCACTGTTTTTCATTAATCTTTACAACTTAAGTTTTACTACTTTTAATTTCATGACTGAAATAAAAATAAGCTGCACCTGAATATCCAGAACCTGACATTAAGAGAAGTTTTCCTCCTTAAAGTTGCACTCTGAGTCGAGGCAGAGCCTTCCTTCGCTGCGGCCTCCTCCCAAGTTTTACTTGGGATTAATTATGTTCATCTTTTCCTGGAAACCAGCTGAGAACATTGGGCTTTCTGGCTGCACTGGTCTGCTCTCGTCTTGATCCTCTGTTGTCTCTTTGGTTTCCATGTGATTGAAAACAGCTCTAATCTGCTAACCCTGCAGAACCGCAGCACGTTACTCCTGCCGCCGCAGCTGACATCCGATCTGTCTCACAACGCTTTCCCTCGGACGTAATCCACTAAAGACGCCCGACTGCACCAGCTTAAAGCACGGCGCTGCTATGTGCAACTTCCAGTTATTCTGGTGTGAGAAATGAAGGATTACATGATTTATGTTCTGGGTCAAGAGGCCAAGAGACGCATGTTTGATCTGCAATACATTTGAACAACCTAAATATCAGACGTGCAAAGATTCATCACAATATAATTCCTCAGTACTGGGTATAAAGTTGATGCACAAGGCCATGTTTGGACCCAAACAGACATTAATGCTTCACCCCAGGATGCAAATCCCACATCTATGGATTGTGGGCTTTAAAAGTCGATTCTAAACCAGGACTGACAGGATGCTGCAGCGGTGCAACTTAAAATTAAATGACTTCATGGCAGACAACTTGAAGAGAGACATTTCAGACTGCTGCATGTTCAAAATACAATGTTTCAGCACATTTTTAGACTTTATGTTCCCTCTCTACGCCTAAATGCCGTTCTGTCACCGCGGATACCAACACATGAAGAGTTTCACATTTTAAAAGTGTCCAACAGAACACTTCAATTTATGTTTATGGACGTTAATAAATGGCACAGAGTGGAAAAAAGTGTCCCAAATACCCCTTAGAAAAATGTTTAAACATAGGATTTCAGTGCAGCATGAATATGTGTTTAAAGGTAATCAGTAAATATTCTAATACTGACTTTCTGAAGCGCTGCAATATTCTTGTATCAATAAAATGATTAAATCCTTAAGGCGCCGTCACACCATGTATGCTCATGTTTCCTAAAAACCTCAGAAACTTGGATCTAAAGAAGGAAACGATTTGATGGACCATCCAGTCCTGTGCTGGTGGTGTTTACCTAGTTTTAACACTTAATGTTAAAACGACCCGGTTCTGTTAGAACCAGAACATCTGCTCCAGCTCCACCTCCAGGGGTTCTGAGTCAAACCAGCCTGTTCCCCTCCTGGCCTGTGGGGGCGCTGCACCAAGAACCACTGAAGGAAACGACACAAAAACCTCTGAAGACACTGAGAGCAACTTCCTTCTTCACCAGATGGAAACAAGATGGAGGCGTCAGATTTTAGCGGTGGGAGGATTTCTCATTTGGCTTTGGTGAAAAACCAATCCCCTTCTCCTGCTAGCGCCAGGCTAACATGTTTGTTTTGTTTGTATTTACCCAGAATGCTGTAGTCCACTTCCTGGTTTTGAATGGTCTCCGGTCCGCTTGGCGTTCACACTGCAGTCGAATCGGACCAGAGTTCAGCGTTTGATTCACTCCTTCCCAAACGAACCGAACGTTGTTTTGTTTAGTTTATTTTTTTTATAATAAAGATTAACTATAAATTTGATTTCTATTCTATATTTGTACCCTAATCTGATTAAATATTTATTAACTGGGTTAATCAGACAGCAGGTGCAGAGTGGTGAATTAAGTGATGCTATTATTGGGTCACTGCTGCAGCATTGAGTCTGTTGAGTCGTTTCTGCAGCAGATGGGCGATATCCATGCACTGTGAGCGCTGCTGGGGAAATTTGTCAGCATGAATGAAACATGATTAGTGACAGACTTGTTTCTGTAGTGATTAAGTCGTGTCTATTAGCACATTCTCATACCTAAGAGCGCTTTAGAGGAAGCAGTTAACCTAGCAGTCATGTTTCCTGGGCCGTGGCAGAAAACAGAGAACCTTCTAGCTGCAAGGCAACATTTCCACCAACTGCTGCACCAAGCAGCCCAGTCTGTCCTTATTTTGGTAAGATCATTTTGGTCTTGTATTACATGGGCTAAAACAATTTTCTGCAGTATTTCACAGTGTTGTGTTTGTTATTGTTTCCTGGCAGGATGCAGATATTATTTTCCAGCCTGTTGTCAGTCGGCGCTCAGGCTGCAGCATTATTACCACCATCTGCGCCTCGGGGGATTTACTGATCAGGACTTTACAAGCTGTTTTCAATAAACACATCCAAACAGTAAAACAGCACGCTTTGCTTCATTGTGCAACGTAATGAGAGTCACAACGAGCTGCAGCAAGAAAAAGCAACAAATAATCAGCTAACTTTGGTGAACAAACATTTTGTTATTTAATTTCAACAGACATTTAATTACTGATGCAGAATGATGGCAAAAAATGTCATTTTTCTCTGCTCTCTAGAGATGGAGTCAAAGAAAAGGAGGATGAAACAAAGTGCCTCAAAACGTCACTAACAGCATTATGAGTCACTCAGTGAACGCACGTTGTGTTTATTATTATGACTTTAGTCATTTCCAGTAAATAGGATGATAAAACTTTCAATATTTTAATTTGTAAATATCCTTAAGAAAAACATGCTGCACAAAGTTCCTGCTGAAACCTTTTCTAACTTCCTGGCTTTGCTGTAGTGCTAGATTTTATAAATTATTTCTGTTAGCATAGCAGCTTACAAAACAACACAAGATTGGATTAAGTTTCAATTTAGTATGGTGTTTTATAACTTTAGCTGCTGTCAGCTGTGCTAATGCTCATCTGTATATATTAATTTATTATATTTATTATTAATTCATTACAATTAGGGCTGTTGTAAACGAATATTTTAGTAATCGAGTAATCTATCGATTATTCTTACGATTAATCGAGTAATCGGATAAAAAAAATTATAAAATGAAATATTGGTAAATCTGGCATAATACCGGTGTTACTATCAGATATCAATATCAGTCCAATTTTTCATATTTGAGCATCCCTAACAGTTGCTTTATTGTAGTTTAGAAAACTAACCTGTAACAATAATATCTCACTTTCTAAGTTAACCAGAAGAAAAGTTATAGAAAAATCTGAAATTATATTGAATTTAATAACAAAGAGGCAGGCTCACAAATATGCTTATAAAAAATGTCTACAATCCAGCTTTTAGTTTATGTATTCATCTTCAGTGAGTTTAATAGATTAATTAAACTCACCTTGCCACCTAACCTGTTACGCTTTGGGTTTGAAAATACGGGAAATGCCGCCTGGAGTGGGAGGAGAGGGCGAATGAACGAACGTAAGATGGGGTGGAGGGGAGGAAATAGACCAGCGGACTGACGAACCGTTAGACCGGGGGACGAACACGGAGGGAAGCAATACGGGATATTTACGACACCTTCACTGGTCACACTCAGAAACTCATCTACCAGCCATGTACGATGCGCTCCGCCACCCGTTTCTTCAGACCGGGATATGAAATTTATTGTGCGGTTCGTCGGTAAAGCTACATTTACACGGTAAGCATCAGCTACTCAGCCGCCCGCCCTGTTCAGGCTATCCGCTCACCTCAGCGCTCTTCCCGCCGTTCGCTTTCAACCAGCAGCCCCGGAGGAGAAATGCTGCCGTACTCCAGGCATTCCCCCAGTCATTTTAAGGATGCTTATTGGTTCCCCAAAAACGATAAAAAGTCGGGCATTATCATCAATCAATAAAATCCCCACGGGCCAATCTTGAAGATTGGACTTTATGCCGCTGAGACTTAGCTTTTGTCAACAACTCAGAGGCGGAAGTGAGAGCTCCGCGCAACGCAAATGAAGTCCCGGCCGGAACACGGTGCGCTAACTAATAAAACATAAATTAAAGAAGCTTCGAGGCAGGTGAATTTTCCTCGAGGAATTTTAGTAATCGAGGTACTCGAATCATTCGAGGAATCGTTTCAGCCCTAATTACAATACAGCAAAATACAACAAAGTTTTTGTAGCTTATTCGCCAACGGCCAAGCATATGCTTAAAAATGTAAGAAATGTTCCCAAATGAACAGAGTCTACTGACTATTAGCTGTAAAAACACATTAAATTAATGAAATCAGTTTGTTTCCTTTTAGGTTGTCAAAGTTATTGGAGTAAAAACTAAATTTTCTCTGACTTTTGTCTTTGGTTTCAGCTAATTTTTCTCCCAGATGCTGAGAACTTTGATCTCAGTTTAAAGAAAAAAACAATTTTGCTTTAATGCCGAGTGAAAAAACTCAAAGTCTGATTCACATGCACCAAAATAACTTCAGATACTCAGTGAGTTATATACTGTAAAGAAAATGTGTGTTTCATGGTCTGTGCAGGAGACCACAGTGTCTGGGAGCCGACCAATCGGTGGAGAGGATGAAAGGCAGAAATGCTAATCAGGCATCTGGAAACCATGACAATCAGCGAGGAGGAAGAGCTCAATCAATGCGACGGGACGACCTCGATGGTCAGCACCACCGACAACAAGAGGATCCCCGTTGTTTGCAAAACGCTATTAGTTCCTGTTCAGTAAACCTGCAAACATCATGAGCAGAGGAACAGTTTCCTGCTCTTCAATCAGACCTCAACGTTCCCCGATCCACAGATAATAAAAATAACGACGAGGAGAAGGAGCGCAGTTTTACGAACCACTTCAAATAATCAGAGGAAACCACAGAAACCAGAGATGCTCATCATTCACTGATAAACTCAAAGTACATTTTCTAATCAACTGATTTTTAAAAGTCTCCCATGGAAAAACTTGGAGCAAAATCTAAATTTTTCATAAATAATTTGAAGTTACATTTTACAGAAAAATCCATGAATACCGAACCAGGAAGAAGCGAGGTCCGACATACGGACACTTAGAGATTTTTATACATCTACTGTTTTTATTACGTTTCATCGATTTATGCCATTCAGTGTTGAAAACATTAATTTGAGGTTTTAATGTTCAAACGCAGCGAGTTAAACGGTGCTCGAGTGTTCCTCCGACACGGGCAGCTGCTCATTTCTGCACAAAGTGAGTTTCAGTCAGACAGAAATGAAATGCAGCGAAGCAGACAAGCTAAAAGAGGCAGATTTAACACACTCTCAGATATGACATAACACACAAACAGAAGGGCGGTCATGATGACACACAGCAAGTCCCATCTAAACCACAGGATACAAGCTGAGGAGTGACTGACGCGCCCGGCGGGGAAACATGGCGGAAAGACGGCGAAGGACAACAAACCTGATGATAAAGATCATTTCTGTCTCCTGATGGTGAAACGATTAATTCAAGAAATAAACCACATGTCGATTCAACCAGACGGACTCTGACATAAATCTGATGAATCTGCAACAGGAAACACATCCCGACCCGCGTCAGGTAACTTCAGGTACGCCACTGACAGTGGCGCCCCCTAGAGGGCGCATGGGGGCCGTGGCCAACAGAGTCATCTTCATCAATCAAGATCTAAATGTAAAACTCAATAAATAAATTAAACACATTTTCTTACTTGTAAGAAAATGGTTTGCCATCATATTATCATATCTCCTTCAATACAGCAGACTTTGTTCCACATTTGGAGGAAAAACCTCTTTCTCCAAAAACGATTATAACGGTTTATTTTAATAGTTTAAAATATCAAATATACCTTAATGTGCATCAAAGCACACAGTGGAAACCGTCTTAGCGCGAAGACAGAAGCTAACATCCACAGGCTTCCTTAACTCGGCTCAACCAATCAGCACCAAGGAAAAGAACCAGAGCTCCAGGATTGGCTGATTTCCCAATGCCAGCCAATAGCGAGTCGAGTAGCATGGTTGCTAGGCATTTCAGCTTCCCAAGATGCATTTCAATCAAGTACTTTAGATCTACTGTGCAAAGAAATCAACAACGGTTGAATTTTACAGGAATCGTCTGCAGATCCGCTGATCCACGGATGTTTTAATGACTGGAGGTCCAGGTCGTTCATATCTTAATAACCGTTTCATCTGGAGAGAAACTCAGATCCTGAAGAAGTAAAAATAAATGACACGTCTGTGAGGGAAGTCATGTGCAGCAGAGCAGCAGATCTGAGTCGAGCTGATCCGTTTAGAGCTCAGTGGGAACCAAACCCACAGACTCACCATCAGCTGTCCACAGAAAAACCAGCCAACATTTTAATTTACTGGTTAGAAAGTTCAAATCATCAGCTGAACAAACAGGGTCTAAAAATGATGCAAAATATGCAGTTTTTCAAAACTACTTAGCTGAAATCCTTAACGCTGCATTAGGAGAAATGTGTTACTGCAAGCAAGAGCGCCCCCTGTTGACCAGCAGGATCTAAAGACCCTAATGATTCTATTTACAACTAAATCAACTGGAAGGTTTCGTCGTGAACTTTCATTCACAAAAAAGCTGAAGGAACAAAAACTAAAGAGTCTAAAGACTGAAGTTAAACATTTAAATGATTTCAGTCATTTAAATGTCCTGAATGGAGGAGTGTGTGTGTGTGTGTGTGTGTGTGTGTGTGTGTGGGGGGGTGTGTGTGTGTGTGTGGGGGGGTGTGTGTGTGTGTGTGTGGGGGGGGGGTGTGTGTGTGTGTGTGTGTGTGTGTGTGTGCGTGTGTGTGTGTGTGTGTGTGTGTGTGTGTGTGTGTGTGTGTTGGCTGCGTGTTAATCTGCACATGAACACACTCATGGCGCTCCGCCAGTTTCCCGTAATGACCCTGACGAGCCGACCACCAACGGACCGTCAATGAAACGGAGTTGACCCAAACAATAGATGGTGTTTCTGCACGCAACTCCACCACACACACACACACACACACACACACACACACACACACACACACACACACACACACAGCGTGTGTGTGTAGTTCCCCTCCGGTTTAATGAGACAAGATGGCCGCTGCGGTGGCATCAACAAAGAGGTCAGCGGCTGTGTGGAAGTGGAGGAGCAGACAAAGGGCCGGGGTCGTCGGAGTGAACTGGTGACAGTAAGGGTCTCACACGCAACCTGGCAACCCAGCAATCTGGCAACCGGGAGCGGGGGTCTTGAGGGCGACGGCGAGCCGCGGCCCTCAGAGCGCGGCGCGTCGGCCGCAGAGCCACAATCTCCAGGAGGAAACACCGACCTGAGCAGGAAAGGGTTTCAAAATGGCTGCTTTGGATGGGCCGTTGCCATGGCGATCCTGGAGGAGGTAGGGGAAAGTTTCACAATATTTTGTTTACATTTGTAGTTTCGTCTTAATTTAGCATTTTTCTGCTTCTTTCCGCGGTGTGGCGAGGTTCGAACAGGAACATGATCCGTTTCATTTATCGATTATAAAATATTTATAAAATCCAACATCAAATGTTTCTGTGAATAATTTTTTAAATCTGTTCGGACTAATCAGCAAATAAAATTATTTAATTTAAAAATCCTCATGAGATTCAAGTTGATGTTTTTATGTATTTTCAGTGAAATAATTATTGCAAAAACAGAAACTAAAAATCTAATTTAGTCTCAAGGCTTTTTACAAAAACATAATTCCTATTCCGTCACATTCAATCCCAATTATCAAATAATACAGATCAATTAATTATTCAAAGCAAATTAAAAGTTTCTATGGAAACCCAGCAGAGCTTCGAGTCGTCGACTGAAATAGAAACATTAACTAATTATATTTTAATGAATATAAATAGTTTTTGTCAGGATGTCAAAAATACTAAATGCAGGCATGTTCAGTTTATTTACTACAAGAAAAATGGAGCAAATCAAAGCTTCATAGTTTTTAAGAAAATATATTTTTATTGATTTCAGTTTCTGGAAAAACAGATTCAATATATTCTTTACACAAAAGGGGAAAATATTTAAATCTTACATTATAATATGAACATTTTTTCTCAAAGGTAAAGTAAATGGAAACAAAAAAATATTTATTAATGTAATTAATTTAGATCCATCAGTTTGGTTAAGTACTAATAATGTCACTAAATAATTGTTTTATAAATGGTTTTATATAAAACCATTTATTTTATTTTCTAAACCCTCAAACAGATTCAGATGTTTCCCAAATCGCTCCAGTTAAATAATTTTAAAATTTCAGTTTAACTGTAAACCAGTTTGAATATCTGAAAACCTGGTTCAAAAATAATTACAGCGTTTTGTTTACAGATATACAGACATTTCAATGCCTTAACATTTATTTTAGCCAAATACAAAATCAGAAAATTAATCAAAACATATTTATGTAATTTTCCCCTCTTATATTTATCTGCTGAGCTGAAGGCCGTCGCCTTGGTGAATTTATAGATTATTAAAGAATCTGTCCTGAAAAAGCATCTAAAATATTCTCAAGTTAATTTTTACCTATTTTTAATTTTTGTATAAAATTTCAGAAATAAACCTCAAGTTAAAAAAGTTAGTTGTCAAATAATTTACTAGAAAAAATAAATGAATAAAGTAAAAATGTATAATTGAGCGGCATGATCTAAATTATATATACGACATGAAAAGGTTTGAAATTTGAGATGCTGCCAAGAAAGTTTTTCAATTTACCAAAAAAGATAATAAAACAGAGAGAAGGTTAAGTTGGGGTCATGGAGTCAGCTCAGGTTCTGGTTCTGGTCCAGTGAAACGTTTCAGTGGTTCGATTCTGAACGGTCGGATTGTTTCCTGTCCAGATTTTAATCCAAACGCAGCAGAAGAAGAAACTCGGATTTCCTGCTGGATCCAAACGTCCCGTCATCTAAAGACGACCAGAACTTCAGCCCAGACCCACCCGACACCGGGTCAGAGGGAACCGGTCCACACAGGGCTCAACACGCCTCCCTCCAGCCCCACGGCGCCCCCTGGATGGTCGCAGGTGAACTGCTCCATCGGCTCAGTTCAGAGCTGGTTTCTGACCAGAACCGACCCGGTACCGACTCAGGAGATTCTGGGTCAATATTCCCTCCAATCGCTGAAGTTTTAAACGTGAATTTTATGTTAATTTAAACAAACATCAGCTTATCTCCTTACAGAACCATCAGTTAATGATCTGGAGTTTATTTGTAATTATTTGTTGGTTTTTCTCCTATTTTTTCCTCTCCTGTGTTTGACAGACTGATTTTGGGTTTCGGTTGAGGAACCTTTACCATATGAATGTATTTTAAAAAATCATTTTGAAAACTGGTTCAGAACATCAGATCGGTTGACATTTTAATAATAATTACGTCTCCTAATCCCACCATGTGACCACATGAACTTTACTGTCTAAGTGAGGATTAGTTTAGTTTTATACTTTAATAATTGTGTTTTAGTTTCTTTGTGTTTGTTTGAATTTATTTTATGTTTTTGTATTTATTGATAACATTTGTTTAAGTTTAAGTTTGTTTCTGCTGCATCTCTTCCTTTTTCTATAAAGTTTTATTTTCTTTATCTGCCTTCCGCCTCATTTTTCCTACATTTGTGTTTTCTGACACCACGGGTTCCCAAAGTGCGGTCCGGGGGCCATCTGAGGTCGTTGGAATAATTCTTTGAGGTCCCAAAGTCAGTTAAAGAAAAGTTAAAGTTTGAGTCTTCAGTTAACCAATTGAAACTTTCTACAAGTTTAACCTATGAGATTTTCAAAAAGATTCTTCTTAAAAATAAAATATTCAGCATAATTTTTTTTAGCTAGATTATTAGGAAGGATAACAAACATCCAGTAACTTTATATTCAAACACTAAATTGATCAACTTGACAGATGCTTTCAGATACATTTCTCATTTCTGGGAAATAAATGTAAAAAAATTCTAGACAAAAAAAAGGAAAATATTTGACTCAAATAGTGAAGAAACTGGAAAATATCTTACGATGATTTGTTCATTTCTTCTCTGTTTTAATAAAATCCACTTGGTGATTTTGGGCCAGGATGTGAAAAGTTTTATCAAAGTGTTTCATTAGTAATAACATAGTAAGAAGCACTTTGAATTGTCTGTTGCTGAAAATGTGCTAAATAAATAAAATTACCTTTAAGATGTGAACAAACCTCAGAAATGGATCCAACAGGAACTAAAATAAGTGAGTAATGTATCTTAAACTACGTTAGAAATGTTGAGTGTAACTCATTTACAAAACAAACTGAAACTATGAAAACATGAAACCTGTTAAATCCTGTCAAAATAAACATTGTATTTGTCCACAGAATAAAATACTGAGATAAACAAACAGGAAAAGTCATTTTTACAGTGTTGATAAATCCCAGTCATCTGTTCCTCTGAGCCTCTAAAAACC
Organism: Poecilia mexicana; assembly: GCF_051168715.1. Taxonomy (NCBI): domain Eukaryota; kingdom Metazoa; phylum Chordata; class Actinopteri; order Cyprinodontiformes; family Poeciliidae; genus Poecilia; species Poecilia mexicana. Next base: position 21,221,135 of record NW_028263384.1, on the reverse strand, counting down.
ACCGCTGCTGGAGGTACGGCAGGCCAGTTTAACATATAATCCTCATTTCACAATAAAGCCCCAAAATGTAAAGCATTCTGAATTTGATCGCCATGTTTCTTCCGACGGGAAGTGATATCCAGATTTTGGAGCGGTCCAGTCAAAGTTCTGACCCTGATCTGATAGAGAATCTACGGAGGGAGTTACTGATTAGGGTGATGGTAAGGAGGCATTTCCACTGCAGAAACTGTTTAATTCTGAACTTTATCTGGCAAACCAAGCCCACAGCATCATACCTCCACCACCGTGTGTGACTGTTGGGACAGTTTAAAGTGTTGGGACACTTTTAACCCTTCCAGCCATGAACTTTAACCTCTGACCTGCTGACGGGGGCCTGCAGAGTTTGGTTATTTTGGAGCTTCATGCTCTGAGATGAAGCTGCGGTTGTCCTGACAACCGTTCCCAGGTTGCTGCTCTGAGGTCATTGCTGCAGTCTTTCCGCCCTGGCGTTGTGCTGACACACACCTGTTTGCTGCTCTGCAGCAGCAAACTGAATAAACTCCTGATTTATTGGAGGCGAACCAGAACCAAGTGGATCACTGATCCACCAAACTCCTGTTGGTCACAAACGATTCAGACTGAAATAAAAACACCTTCAGATTAAAACGCCTCTTTAATCTGTGAAATCCGAACCTGCTCTGGCCGTTTAGAGGAAGTTAATCTGGGTTAGCAGCATTTTCCTCCTCTGCCTCAGAAATACCAGATTAATAAATAAACATCAGTTCTTCAGTCACAACCACTCTGTAAAAGAACCGTTCACATGAAACCGACCCCTCATGATCCAGCTGGGACTCTGCTGCCCCCTGATGGAGACTGAAGGAATTAAACAAACGGCTCAATGTCTCGACTCATCCTGACTGAATCACAACAGCAGAAAATCAGACAAAATGTACAAAAATAACCAGATTAATTCACATTATCTCCTCATTTATATTCACCAACTTAAATTTATTGGCATCAATATTTAAGTTATTTAAAAATGTAAAAAAAAAAAAGAACATTCTGCTTTAAGTTTGAAATTTGCATTTATAATTTATTTTGTTATATCAGTGACATTATACATTGGCAATTTAAATTATTGAAATGCACTTTGATAATTTGTTATATTTGTTCTTTTATACAACTAAGAATAATGTGCAGTTAATTATATAATGCATTCATAAAATCTTGAATATGCCTTATGTGTATTTAATAAAAAAATCTAATAAATATGTTAAATATAAATATATATGAGCTGCTGTAAAAACTAATCATCTTCAGATAAACTTTTCTGTTTTTCAGTTTCTCACAAAGACACTTAAATTCAGGCATTAAAAGAATTTCTGTTATTTCTATCAAATATGTTGATGATGCTTTTTATGTTTCATTCACATCAATATTGGGTCAAACTTTGATTAAATTTCAACTTTTATTTGAACTCTTTGGTAAAAGAAATAAAATAAAATGTGTAGGAAAAAAAATCCCAACTTCAATAATTGCTGAAATTTGATTGACTTAAAATATTATTTTATATTTTATTAAAACTAGCTTTAGTTGGTTCATCTATTTTTACAGTTTTTCTGGGAAAAAATTAATTTTCCACCTAATTTAAATCTTTTATGGTTTCTAAAGATCTGCTATGATTAAAATAAACATATCTGAAGATCATAATTAGCTGTAGGTATTAGCATTAGCACGTTAAACTTAGCATTAACTCATTAACAAAAGTGCTTTACCTTAGCCAGCCTTTTGTTAGCATTTTCATGCTAACGTCGTGACTACGGACTGTGTTAGTTCTGACATTAGCATAATGCTAATAAAGCTCAGTTACTGCTAAGGTTCTAACATGAGGGAATATTTATAGCACCATTTAGCACAACACTTAGCTTTAGCAGCTTGTGGCGGCATCACGACACCAAGCTAGTCGTGTTGAATCTTGTCTTAGCTAATCAGTTGAACGTTACTTCCTCTCAGCTTTAATATGCTACATACCTTTACACAGGGGAGTTTTCTGAACTTACGATGCTAATGCTAATGCTAATGCTAGCCCCACAGTTTGTCTTTTAAAATGATTGACTTAAAAACATCTTTTATTAAAACCAGCCAGAGAATTAATGATTTGAGGCTGACATGTGGATCTGGTGAGCCCTGACGAAAGAAACCTTTGAAGTTACAGAAATCATTTAGAAAATCAGACAAAATCTTTAAAACTGAGCCAAAGCCCAGAGTAAAACCTCTGAAAGACGTTTGGAAAGCCAGGAGAACAAGTGATGAAGGCAACTAGAAGAGACTGAAAGTAGAGATGAAGTATTTTCTGCAGAGTTTTCTTTCTGTTGCTTTGAGACCAAAAATGCATCAACAGAGGATCAATACAGCAGTAATCAGATAAACTGCATCAATCTTCATTATGACGATTAATGCAAAAGGTTTTAGGTCTAAACTTCCCATCAGTCACATCTGTCCGATTCCCCGCCATCCTCACAGACATCATGTCTGTCCGTCCGTCTGTCTGGACTCTTACCTTCATCCCAGTCAGTTCCCCTCCAGAGTCCAGCTGTTCAGCCAATCAGAGAGCAACAACAGGTTGGGTCAGGTGGTCCAGGAAGACCGAACTGTAAGGTCTGCTGCTGCTGCTCCAGAAATGAAGGCAATAAAGTCCAAACAGATCCCCAGCGCCGCTTCACACACACACCAGCCAGGCCGGTGTGTGTAGCTGTTAGGAAAACAAAAGATGGAGTTCAAAGACCTGTTCAGTCCTCCGTCATCATCCCTGAATTAAACAATAAGGCCTGATTTTCACTGGATCTCAAACATCCAGCAGACACGGCGAAGGGAAAGAGTTCCTCTAAACTGAGAAGCAATCGTTCAGGACTCGGCTAAATGGGCGGCGGTTGGGGGGCCACGAGTTTTAGGGCGTCATTTCGGGACAGGTTGTTCCAGATCCCGCTGTGTGCCGCTGTCTGGTTCTGGTTCTGTTCAGGAGTGGGCTCCGCTCCCCACATCCCGGGCCCGGCAATGAGACAGTTTGGGCAGCGGGCCAGGACCGACCGGGGTCCTGAACGTCCCGGAGAATGACCCGTAGACCCGGCTGTCGCCTCACATGAGCTTCAAACGGGAACTCATACACACAGCTGCCGGAGGGTCAGGCCAGGGTGGCCAGAAGTGTTTGGGTTTGTGGAGCCGACTGCGTGTCCTGAAGCGAGTTCAGGCTGGAGGTAACGGAGACACGGTGGCGGACATGTTGGGTGTTTGGCTCTGGACCAATCACAACCCTGACCTTTGAGGCATTCAAACAGTTCTGCCGCAAATAATCAAAGACCAGAAACTAAAAGACTGATTTTATAATACAGACAAATTCCTTTCAATAGACAAGATGGATTATTAACCAACATAAAAACAGGGATTGGAAATTAAAAGAATATGAAATCAAAACCATTTCAGACCGTCACAGGCCAGTTCAGCTCTCTGCACAATATAAACCCAGTTAAACTGGTTTAAATGTTAGTTTTCTACTGTGTGAACTCAACTCTGCATTTATCGTACCATTTACCATGTGTTATGATAAATTCGCAATCATGATAATACTTTTAATTTATCGTTCTCATGATAAAATCCAATTAGCATTTTTTTAAAACTGTCCATGACCAATTTTTACTATTTTCGCCGATGTTTGATTCATAAACATATTTACCGATACATTTGAAAATATGATCAAATGTGAGCAGTTTACTGATACAAATAACTTTGCTCATGCCAGATGGGAATGCTTTACATTAGGGGCGTTGGTGTTTGAGGGGCTGTGATTGCCGGGTCATGCAGGCACAGCCATACAGTGAGAATGTTACCTTTGTCACTTTTATCGTTATCACAATAATACAATAACTATTGTACTACAGTTATTGTACACCATATTTTAATAAAACATTAATTCCCTCCTCTCAGTTCCACCAGCCTGGGTTAGTTAATCCAACTCCAGTCCGTTTGCCTGGAAAGTCCGGTTCATTTGGGTTGATGTGAATGAATCAAACTCTGATGTGGACCCAAAGTGAACTCTGGTGTGGATGAAATGCAGTTGAATTTCTGAAGAAATTGTTTCCATTATGGGAGAAGAAGTGGAGGATAAAACATCTGGAGCCTCTTTGAGAAGAGACAGAGGAAGACAAGAGGCTTCAGGGTCAACATGCTGCTGATCAGCTATCAGTCTGCTGATGAGGCAGCAGAACCAGAACCAGAGACCTACAGGCTCAACTGAAGGATGAAGAAGGCTGGTTCTGGTTCTGGTGAGGACTGTGGAACCTCTGTAGATGAAGGAATGATCCTCTTCATCATCAGACTGTCTCCATGTCTTCAGTCTGAAGAGTCTTCGTGTTCAGAGCCATCGACTCTTTTAGATCGTTTCATAATAATTCATACTGTGACTGAAGCAGATTTTATTTGGAGCTTATGTTCTGTAAACGTTTCTGTTCTGGCTGCTTAGTGAGGAGGATCTAATGTCTTGAGACAAGCTGCTTCAGATGTTGTAACATTTTCTCCTGCGTTCCTAAAGCCTGACCTTCAAACCAGCAGGATTCAGGTCACATGTTCCTGTTCCTCCTATCAGGGCCTTGTTTACTCCTCCAGTGCTCTCACTCACCCTCCCCCCGGCCCGCTGGCGCTTTGCTGTGTATGAAAACACAGCTGACCCTGGTGGCCTTACAGTGTCCCTGTCAACCGATTACCCCATCCATCCATCCATCCATTCATTCACCCATCATCCATCCATCCATTCATTCACCCATCATCCATCCATCCATTCATTCACCCATCATCCATCCATCCACCCATCCATCCATTCATTCACCCATCATCTGTCCATCCATCCATTCATTCACCCATCATCTGTCCATCCATCCACCCATCCATCCATTCATTCACCCATCATCTGTCCATCCATCCACCCATCCATCCATTCATTCACCCATCATCTGTCCATCCACCCATCCATTCATTCACCCATCATCCATCCATCCATCCATCCATCATCCATCCATCCATCCATTCATTCACCCATCATCCATCCATCCATCCACCCATCCATCATCCATCCATCCACCCATCCATCCATTCATTCACCCATCATCTGTCCATCCACCCATCCATCCATCCATTCATTCACCCATCATCCATCCATCCATCCATCCATCCATCCACCCATCCATCATCCATCCATTCATTCACCCATCATCTGTCCATCCATCCACCCATCATCCGTCCATCCACCCACCTGTCCATCCATCCACCCATCCATCCATCCATCCACCCACCCACCCATCCATCCGTCCATCCATCCACCCACCCGTCCATCCATCCACCCATCCATCCATCCACCCGTCCATCCATCCACCCATCCATCCATCCATTCATTCACCCATCATCCATCCATCCATCCATCCATCCATCCACCCATCCATCATCCATCCATTCATTCACCCATCATCTGTCCATCCATCCACCCATCATCCGTCCATCCACCCACCTGTCCATCCATCCACCCATCCATCCATCCATCCACCCACCCACCCATCCATCCATCCATCCATCCACCCACCCACCCATCCATCCATCCATCCATCCACCCACCCGTCCATCCATCCACCCATCCATCCATCCACCCGTCCATCCATCCACCCATCCATCCATCCACCCGTCCATCCATCCATTCACCCATCCATCCACCCATCCATCCATCCATCCATCCATCAATCCATCCATCCATCCACCCATCCATCCACCCGTCCATCCATCCATTCACCCATCCATCCACCCATCAATCCATCCATCCACCCACCTGTCCACCCATCCATCCGTCCATCCATCCACCCACCCGTCCACCCATCCATCCATCCATCAATCCATCCATCCATCCACCCACCTGTCCATCCATCCGTCCATCCATCCACCCACCCGTCCATCCATCCACCCACCCGTCCATCCATCCACCCATCCATCCACCCGTCCATCCATTCACCCATCCATCCACCCGTCCATCCATTCACCCATCCATCCACCCGTCCATCCATTCACCCATCCATCCATCCATCCATCCACTCGACAGGATCACTCAGGTTCGACCGGTGATCAGGTCTTTCACATCCTTTCCTTTGACAACCCAGACCAACAGCTTCATTTCTGCAGATAAAGCCCGGATCCATTGAACTCTGGTCCAGAAGGAGTCCAGCTTCCTCTAGGTGAACATCATGAGTCGAGTCACTTTCTGGCATCTTCACAACCAGATGAACTCTGGTGGTTTAGGGTTGAAGACCATAACCATTCTGAAACCCAGATCGTCTTTAGATCCTTTCACATCCAGACGAAGCCTTGACGAAGTCCAACATGCTCTGGGAAAAACTGGACTTTATGGGAGAGATCGCCTTCTCCTTGTACTACAGAGACCGGATACATGATGTGGGAATCTTTCATTCTGTCACGATTCGATTCAATTCGATTATTCATGATGATTTCTGCTTTAATCTACATATTTGCGAAGGATCCTTATTATTTCCTCCAGTCTGTTTAGCAAGAGACAAACAGAGACATTAAAGCGCCTTTTCCACTTCCTGTCTGCATCCTACATTTAGCTTTAGCCAAGCATCCCAAAGAGAGCGCCACCTATCTGCAGAAAGCCTCCACTGAGGACGATCACAGAGCAGTAGTTTCCATCCTGGAGTTTTTAGAAATCTGACAGTCTTTGCCGTTTTCCAGTGAAGAATCGTAGAAAATAAACATAATTCCTCATCATGTTGGATAATTGTTCCTGAAAAGTGTTCAAGTCGCCTGCGGATTAAAAAACAGGACAGTGGAAGCGACTAGTTAGAGAAATAACAACATTGCTGTCAGATCATTTCTGCATTAGACACAACAACAAACCTCTGACCAATCACAACACACCGATCGCTCCGCCCATTAGGGCCAACCTGGATCAGGTGAGGCTCATGTCCAGCTCAGCTTTCCTGGGAATAAAACCAGAATGAGTCCAAATGTTTGGCTGTAATAAAGACGGCTCTGGCTGAACCTCGATCATGTTTGTAGTTTTCCTTGTTTTGGTGCTTTCTGTCTGCGTTCCAGTACCGTTCCCATGGCAACGTCCCACATAGCTACACAGCGCCGGCCGATAGACAGTGGATTTGATTTGTAATGTCTGAATCGTAGCGAGTGAGGATCGGGAGTCTTGTGTGATTTTTAGCACATTTTGACCCAGTAGAACCAGCATCTGAGTTCACCTGAATCCTGTTTGATCCCAGATAGGACCTGAAGTATCTGGGTAACTGTCCCATTTCCAAACCATCCCAGCGTGTCTGAATGTCCTGATGAGGCAGATCAGCGAGTCAGCGTCACATTTCTAACATCCATCCTCATTCTATCCGTGTTCAACGTCTCAACACAGAAGATTTACTACAATTTAGAGACAGAACATCGTTAGTGTTTGGCTTTTCTGTCAGTCTGAAATAAACTCATCTCAGAGGTTGGAAATCCACCCTCACCTGCTAAAGCTCAGATGTATCATTGCTGAACATTGGTCACTGATGTGACGATCCATCATGGAGGCTGATTCAGCCTGAAGTCACACTTTATATAAAATGAAGAGCAAAATCAGAGGAGCTGAGGATAAAAACAGAAACGCTGCAGAACCAATCAAACGGCGGAGTCAGATTTAGAGAAGCCGACCTGTTTTTTACACACACACACACACACACACACACACACACACACACACACACACACACACACACACACACACACACCATGCATTGTTAATGGGAGTGAAGCACTCTGTGTTGACTGTGGCTGAGCAGAGAGGCGGCGAGACGTCAAACAGCATCAGCATCAAACTGTGCAGAGTTCAACGTCGGCTCGCCGGCGCCGCCCTGCTGCTGCAGCACGAGCGCTGCACCCTGCCTGACCTGCAGGTGCTGCTACACCTTGCCTGTGACCTTTGACACCTGAGTGCTAATGCTGCAGAAACAGCTGGTGGTGCAGCTCCATGTTTAATGGAAACCATCTGAGCAGCAACTCCTGCTGAGAACCAAACTGAGACGGAGGCAGAAGGCCGGGAGATTGTTTTATACATGATGCTGAAGAAAACACTCTGACTATGATGTGTCTTAAAACATCATTTTCTTTCAGAGTATCTTCACTGGGCTGGAATCTCTGAGGACTCGTTGCCACCAGAGGTCCCAACATCTTTGGATCTTCTTAACAAGATGAGTCTTCAGACTGGTTAAGGTTAAAATACTAAATATTTAACTATGAAATGATAAAACATGTATTTGTATCTATAAGATGACTGTTCTGCATTCAGAGGGATGAAGGACAGCTGAGACTATTAACGGCTAATGTTTCTGTTTAGTGAGGAGAAGTCTGGACACGCCACCAACTTTCCACCAAGCTGAGCCCAACGAGGATGAATAAACACCTCGGCGCCTCCAGACTCAGCCTTCATCTGTACGTCCAGTCCGACTCGCTGAGGTCCGTTAACGGACGTCCACAACGTGCTGGGATGGTTGAAGTGTCTCGTAAACAGAAGATCCTCGGTTCACATCCCAGCAGTGCCAACTTCCTGACGTTATGAGGTACCGACCCATCTAACTGTTTAACAACTCAAACCCAGTCCGCAGCTCTGAGGATAAACTGATGTTGGGGTAAAATGGCTCCACTTTCACAGAAATGCTTTGTATTTCAACTCCAGCATGAAGAACTCAAAGCTTCCCTCAGTCTCCCAGCAACCAGCACAGCCTGACGGTTTCTCCCCATAAATGCTGGTTTCTAAAGGCAGTGGAGGGAACCGCTATATGAAGTCAGCTGCACTAACCGTACATGCAGAAGAACTTATTTGTAGCTCTGCTAGCTGGTAGTGCTAGCTAGAGGCTGTAGCCAAGGGAAAAGGCTAGCATTATCAGTCCTGCTGCAGATGCAAGACGAACCAAACCTGCTTGTAGGTGAGCACTCCACACTGATCAGAAACCACAAGAGTCTTGGTCTGAGTAGTTTCTACATAAAGCACTTCATCAGTCTAATTTTTATTCCAGTGTCTCCTAAGCAGGACCAGATCCGACTGGAATTACTTATTTATAAAGAATGATGAACTTTATCTATTCTAAACTTCCTTATTGATGTATTTCACTCTAGGAAAGTTGAGCCTGAATCGTTTGTTTCAGCATAAAAACCGAAAACGCTCAAGAAACCCATTAAAACGTGATCTGTGTTGAAGTAAACCAGGTTCTTGGGAACCGTCTCAGACCTTCGGGGTCAAGCAGCTGGACTCAGACACCCTCAGTAAAAACACTGTTTGAAAGTCATCAAACTGGATCTAAAGGTTTCTGACAGGTTCTTGTGTTCCCGGGCCGAGCCTCTGTTTGCACTAATCAACACCGCATTGTGTTCTGCCCCCAGTTGACCCGATTCCAGTTGAAATATCCCATAAAATGAAACCTACAAACCTTTGAAGAAGCTACATGAACGCAACAAAACGACTGGCGATAATTTAATTTGATGTTGGTGTTAACACCCTTCACCTCCAGCGCCTGTGGTTCCCATTATGACCCAAATAATTGAGGGTATGGAAACCCAGGGGTTTTGTTCAGAACAACATTTCCTGAACCTCCAGAATAACCAAAGCATGAATGAAAGCCATTGAAGCTTTGTTTAGCAGTAGCTCTGCTTATCGCCTGCTAAATGTCTTCAGTGAAGCATGGGGGTTGCTGTGTAATGATGCGGGACAGACGGGTTCTGACTGGTGTGAGGGTTACTAGAAGGAGGCCCCTCAAATTAAAAAGCACCGATCCTGGTGTTCATGTTGAGCTAACCTCAACACCAACGTACGGACGTCTCCACTGAGGCTGAGGAAACGTCGTTCCCTGCCATCAGCAGGCGCTGCAACGGGGCGGTTTCTTTTTTTTCCTCTTTTCTGGGAAACCATTTCCAGACCAACGGTCCAAAATGGGAGTCAGAGAGGCATGCAAAAAACAACAGCAGAAACACAGACAGGTGGGAAGAGATTTAACAGGAAAGTGAACCGTAGTTAGAGGCAGGTCTGGAGTTTACTCAGCCACGGAGAGAGAGACTTTTAGCAGCTAACAGGAAGGCTGAAGGAGGAAAAACGGATCCATCCCATCCCTTGGAGCTCTGAACCTGTTCAGAGTTCAGATACAGATTTATTCTCTTCAGGTAACACACATAGAGACCGCTAGCCAGGCTAACTGCTAATACTAGATCATGACAGCGGTTTAAAATTTCTGCTCCACTTTGTCTCAGACGAACCGCTGAGACAAAGTTCAGCGGTTCCGCCTGTAGGGAACTCCAGAAACCATGGTGGGTTCTGTGCGGGTTCCCCCCGCTTCCTCCCACAGTCCAAAAGCCCGACTGGTCCATCCTGTGCGTCTCTGTGTTGTCCTCTAATGGACTGGCAGCCCGTCCAAGATGTCCCCCCCTCTGACAATGATTGCTGGAGATAAGCAGGTATGGACAAGTGGTGGATGGTTCAGTCCCATCAGGGGTTCTGGGTGTCGGTTGAACCAGGTCAGGGTACCAGCTCTTCCAGAGACGCTGTGTGTTAGCTGGCTAAAGCAAATTTCCTTTGACAGACAGATCGGTGAGGTTGTAAGAGAAGAAGAAAACATGTCCACATGAGGTTAACATCTGGATTCTTAGTTTTAATGTGAAGGTAACTGAAATAGGACAAAGGCTCTCCAGAGTAAGGCCTGCTCCATTCGGTTCAGTCATGGAGAGTCTGAGATCATGGCTGTCCAGATTACATGGCTTCCTGAAACTCCAGCCAACTCAAGTGAAGACAAGTGGTTGTTTGTTTCCTGTACAAACACAAATCTCTCCCATCTTCTTCTGAAAAACATTGTTTTCCGTCAATCCAATCATTTTCTCACATGCTTTTCTCCTGTAGGTTTCTAGACGCTCTGTCAGACGGTGAGTTTCTGTGGATGAAGGACGGACACAGCATCTCCATGATTACAGCTGCTCCTATATGCTATTTCAGGTCAGTGGATTAGGATGCTGCCTTTAATGCTGCAGCAGTGTGTGTGTGTGTGTTTTGTGGTGGATTAGTCTTTATTTGAAGTGTGAGGTCTGATTTAATCTGCAGGTCGCAGTAAACAGATGCAGTGATCCGGCCTGTGTGAACGCAGCGTTCCCTGCCAGTGTTACACAACACACTCTGGAGATTAACGCGGCAATTTCACTGTTTTAGCACCGCTGGTTCCTGGGGAGGGTGATGCCATTTGATACGAACGCGTTAGGAATGATACCGCCGCCTACGATGGGCGAGGGGAATCTGGTGTCACTTACGTACTCCATGTTCTCCACTGGATGGTCTGCTCCAGTTCAAACAACCAACACATCCTCACCTCAGGTTATCAATCACCCCAACTGGAACCAGTCCGTCTTTTCATGACAGACACAGAACCAAACTCAGCATCTGACACAGACATGATGGTGACCTTGGACTGTCACATGGCTGCAGGTTTAGGAAGTCAGAACTTTGAGGTGTGCTCACCTGGCTGACGGATGAGAGGACGCTACGTCCAAGAAATCAATAAGAAAAAATTCAAACAATATCTGAAATCCAAGTTAAAATCAGACTAAATTTGAACAAAACATGTAGAACTTTCTTTGAACCATTTGTCCATCTTTTCCTCAGTTTTCCTGGAGGGAGCCTCAAAGCCTTTTGTTAAAATCCACAAATAATTCAGACTTTCTTTAACAGCGTTTTCACACTTGACAGTCCGATACGCTCAGTTAATTTCGGGACTAAAATTGCAACGTTTGTTCCATCTCCAGCTGCTGTGGTTCTCTTTCTCACTGAACTGAGACAAACCAACCTGTTCCCCTCCTGGCCTGTGGGGGTGCTGCACCAAGAACCACTGAAGGAAATAACACAAAAACCTCTGAAGAAGAAACTGAACGCCATTTCCTTCTTCACCAAATGAAGACAATCATGGAGTAGTGTCAGATTTTAGTGGTTGTAGGATTCCTCTTTAGCCTTTGATTCAAGATCATGAGCCATTTATCCCGCTAGCTCTAGGCTAACGCATTTGTTCTGGTTACATTTACCCAGAATGCCATGCATTGTAGTGCACTTCCTGCTTTTGGAGCAGTTTCTGGACTGTTTGGCTTTCACTTGTGCATTCAAACTGAACCAGAGTTCACTTCAACCGAACAGAGACCAAGGCTTGGAGGTGGACCAGAGTTTGGTTCAGAGGTCGATTACGCATTCACACCTCCAAAACGAACCGGACTTTCTACGCTGACGGACTGGAGTTGAATTGAAGCAGATTAAACAGGGTTGGTGGGAATGCACCGTAAAAACACTTAAAACAAGACTGAAGTGGATGTTATCACCCTGGAAACCAACATCTTGGTAAACATCTTTACACAGGAGCAACATTACTGAAGTTTAGATTAAATTTTAAAGTTTTTTCTGGGAGAATCAGATCACAGTCTAGCAGTAGAACATCTTATAAAAATAGTCAACAAGTTATTTGTGTTTTCTGAGAGTCATACACTGAGGAAGAGGAGGAAGAGGAGGATGTGATCAGCTGTGGTGATGAGAATTGTCTGTAGATGTTTGGATATTAAGTTCATAAAGTTAATTTGTGTCCAGATTAAGTTCATAAAGTTAACTTATATACACACTGGATGTCTATATGCTAGAAACGGCAAAATAATAATAATCATCATCATCATTATTAATGACAAAAGGAAGGCCTTATAGACTCTGAATGTAATTTAAATTTTGTTGTATTTGTAGCAGGAATAAATATATTTTTGCACGTCTATGTTTTATAGTTACATTTCATAGTTTGTGCAAATGGATCTGCCAGGTTTAGCTACAAAGTCCGTTTCTTACAGTAATCTGGTCGATATACTACTAATTAACTAACAGCGTCACAGTTTGGTTATTTTTAGAAACATTTGAAAAATCCTTACCGCCAATGAAGTGATCAGAGCAAATCCGGCGGAATTAGAGGCCCGTGTTTCCTCTGGAGATTATCCAGTTGATGCTGAGCAGGAAAGTTTCCCGCCTTCCCGGGACTAAAAAACTTCCCTTCTTTGTTTTATCGCCTTTGTTTTTACCTCCTGGAGTCCAACAATATCCAACATCGCGGTTCTGTAACGCGAACAACGAGGTGGAAAGCTGCTTCCCAACTCTCAAGATGGCGAAATATCATTTAAAAAAAGACAAAAGATGGCGACGGAGCACCGGATATGGGGGATGTGACGTCATGTAGGAACTATTTTTAAAGTCCCCTCAAAATGTATCCCGTGATCTGTATTATTGCTAAATATACAATCATGTAAAAAATCTCAGAAATCTCAGGAACCTCTCCGCTATAACAGCTGAAATGTCCATTTTGAACATATGTTTAATCACCATATGCAAAACTTTTCATTCACAATGAAACCCTGCTGTAAAATCTGATTGAATCCCTCAAATTTAATAAAAATAACAATATATTTCTTCCTAATTATATAAAATATTTTCAAAAAAACTATTTTTTAAATTAATTTAGTTTTTTTTGTTTGTTTATATGCTTTTTCTATTTTCTTTTAATTTATTGTGTATTATTCTATTTTCTTTTCTTTCAAATATATATGTCTAGCTTTCTTAAATTTATCTAACCATGGATTCTGTGTATATTATATCTTGTGATTGTTTTTGATGTGATTGTTTTGAAAAAAAATTGATGTACAAGCGTTTATACCAATTTTCATTTAATTTGAAGAAGTTGGGAGGCAGGGAGAAAAGTAGAAGAGGAACCCAGAAGCATAAAAATCTGTTTTATGATGTCAATAATGTAAAATTAAAGAGGCTTTAGTAAACACATCGTGTTTATCTTCATATAAACTGCCTTACTTATACATTTAACAGTAACTCTACAACATGTTAAGCTTCATTTTACTGGTTTACAGTAACATTTGATAAGTTTATGGAATAGCTACCTGCCTGACCTCTGACCTCAGGTGAACAGATGTCATTTTCCCCGTTAGCCAGCAGCTGACAGGTTCTGCTCAGATCAGGTTCTGGGGATTTTCTCAGATTACTGAAGTTCCTCCTGGTAGTTTGGTAATAATGGTGTGAAGTCACCCTGATGTGAAACCGCAGCTCCGTCCGAGATTCAAAACCAAACCGTTTCACTTCAGAGGCTTAGAGCTGTTGAGCAAATCCAGAGCTCCGCTAAGCTGCCGGTGCAAAATACTGCTTTGTTTGCTCAAAATCTCCTCGAAAAGCCTCGCAACAGAAACACAGGACAGATTATCCTCTGTTGGAGAGGAAATTAAATTCTTCAGATGGGGCACTTAAACGGGCTCAGTGGTGATGCTGTGCTGCTGTGTGTGTGTGTGTGTGTGTGTGTGTGTGTGTGTGTGTGTGTGTGTGTGTGTGTGTGTGTGTGTGTGTGTGTGTGTGTGTGTGTTAACTGAAACTGCTACAAAAACTGGGTTCATGATGCATCCTGGTTGCTATATTTCTTCCAAAATTGTAGAGTTCTCAGTTGTTCCTGAGGGATTTCAGACAGCACCGATCGCTACGCTCAGTTTCCAGCTGCAGTTATCGCGTCAGTGAGGGTTTTCTATGAGTTTGAGGTTTCCACATGTTTATTCCAGCACAGCTACGTGAATATCCAACCACAGCCTTTCAAACTTAATTAGGTTTGGGCTGGACTTTGACTAGACCGCTCCAACACTATAGAGGGCAGCAGGTGCAAATGCATTGAAAACACATGAATGACACAAACTCCAAAATACAAAACACACACAAAAAAATAACACAAACAAAAAAATGCTGCAAGCACAGAAGCAAAGATGGCTGAAATATCAAAAACAATAGAAAGTATAAAACTCTACAAACTTGCTCCAAATCCTCCAGACCACAAGGGGGAGTGGACCAACAAATCATACGGGACCCAACAATAAAGACAGGATGTCATGATCCAACAGGACGTCCAGGAGAAAGTTGGAGAAATAAAGAAAAAGAGTCTTTTATAATTTTATAGGTTAGAAGCATATTTACAGAGGTAACATTCCCTCCACCAGGCTCCCCCTGGTGGTCTGGAGGACTTTATATTTGCTGCTGTTTTTATGTATTTTAAATATTTTTTCCGTTTACATAATTAATGTGTAAACTGTTTGCACCAGTTGTCCACCGTACTGCATCCTATTTCCTTCATTCTGCTCCAAATGTGAACCTTAACATTTTACTCTGAAAATCTTCGAAGTTTGTGATGGACGTGATGACGGCAACGGGTTGTTCTGCTGGGCAGCAACAGTTGCTGCTCTGACATCGTTGCTGATGTCTTTCAACCCTGGAATTGTTTTAACCTGAATTATAGCAGCCAAACCTGCTTTTAATCAGAAGTGATCCAGTTCATTTCACAGTCAGCTAACAGAAGCAGTGAGGGTGTACTTAGTTTTCCAATCTAATCTTTATGTTCCTGTTTGCTCATTAAATCCCAACAGGCTGGAATCTGTTGTGGGTTTTTTGAATATTTGAGGTTTAGAAGCTTAAACACCTTTTATTACATCCTGGTATTTAACATGTTTGAACTGGAAGAGGACATGTTCTTATTTTGAGCGTTAGACTTTAAAGAAGCTGAAACTTAAAGTAAATGAGTTTTATTTTAGTTGTTCAGTTTTGTTGTAAATCTGAATCGGGTCATTCTGCTGAAAACTGGGTCAATCTGGATATTAATGGAAACTATTTTGTGCTGAATTGTTGGTGAAAACTGAAGAATCTGCTTTCAGAAAGAGACTCTGGTGAGATTTTCCTCCAGTGGAACCAGTTCAACAGAACCCAGTGGCCCATCAGGAAACTGGTTCCCATTAAGGGGTTTTTAGGAACCAGTTCACCTGGCAGGAATCAGCCTGAACCTTCCTGAACAGTTTCTGGGGACGGCGGTTCGGGTCCAGCCGACTAGCAGCAGAACCAGAACATAACGACCCGGCGCTGCCAGGGCTGGAGGGTTTCTCAGGCTTTGTGTTGGCGCCGCTTGGCAGCCGGGTCGTCCCAGTAATGATGCTGGGCTCAGATCCGACACGGTTCTTCTGTCACTGACCCAGAACCGGCTGGTTCTGATCCGGTTCTGATAGGTTTGGGTTTTTCACTACAGATGAGTTTGATTTCAGTTGGACTTTTTGTCTAATTCAGTTTTTATTTTTAGAGTTTTTCTAGTTAAATATTTAGTTTTAATAAGTTGTAGTAGCAGTTTTGGTTTTTAAATTCAGAAAACCAAAATATTGAGGTTATTTTACATCGATTGGGTAAAGAAAACTCAACAGAAAATACCATTTTCAGTCACTGCTGAACAACCAGCTGGCTGCACTGGTTCGTTTTCTAAAGGCTAATAAATAAATTCATAAACATGAAGGATGTTATAATTTCAGTAAGCTTTATAATATTGTCCCAGTGAAAGTTTTTCTCTATTAATTACCGTTTCCATTTATTTCAGTTAAAAATGTTTTCTCAATTTTAGTTTATGTCATTTTGTTAGTTTTGGTAAAACTGTAATGGTTTTGGTTCTGCTGTTCGGGATGGAAACCAGTCCAGAACCTCCAGAACTTTTTAATATTTGGCTGCAGAGCATCATTTTCTGCATTACATCAATGGTCACAAAGATCCACCATATGAATATGCATTGAGTGTGAATCCTGCACGAATGTTCAGATTTCAAAGAAAATACATTTTCTATTATTCATGGAAAATGAAGATTAGTGAACATAAAGAAAACAATGAAAACAAACAGGATCAAGTTAAAGCTAAAGAAATGTAAATGTAGAATGTGAAGACAGTCTGCGGTGATTTTCACTGTTGGACGATTCAGTTACTTCCTGATGACTCACTACTGCCCCCTGGCGGCCGTTCAGCTCCTGAAGTCTTCATCATCATCATCATCATCAGCGAACCAAAGTTAAACCATCAAACTTTCAGGGTTGTGTTTAATCAGAAGACACCATTTAATAGTTTCAGATAAAATAATCTGTAAAATAGAAACAATTAAAGAGAGAAGAAGAGAAAAACATCCACAGATCCCAAAACTTTTTTAATTTTATATTTACTGTTGCAGAAGTTTAAAGATGAAAAGTGGGATTAATGAGTTAAAATTTTTGTTTTTTTTGTTTTTTTTTACAAAATTAACCAAATATTTATTAAAATGTCCGATTTGTTCACTTTGTTCTGTTCTGATTTGTACCATTAATTCTTATTAAATGGGGATTTAAAGGAATCTGATGGTTTATTAGAAGTTTGTAACATGAGTTTCTCTCAGATCTGGAATCATTTCATTTCTGGTTTTCCTTCCTGGATCTTCATCAGGATGAAATCAACATGGTGATGTCATCAACTCCTTCAAAATAAAACGATTTTATTTAGATTTAAGCATTTATCTGATGCTTGAACCGTTACAGTCACACCCGGACTGGTTTTTCCTCCCAGCTGGAGCTCCCAGTGGTTCCCGTTACGAACCGAAGCTAACAGCTAACAGCTGGACGCTGCTGGTCCGTTTCCCTCTGAATAAATAATCCTGAATGTTTCTCTGCAGCCACTCAGACTTTTCCACTCAGGAGTTTTCCCTCAACGTGTCTGGAGGAGGATCTGAGTCCGTCAGGGCTGGTAGTGTCTGTACTGGGACTGAGGCGCTGCAGGGTTGCTGGTTCCGAACCGGAGCGGCGGCGTTGAGCCAACAAAGGCAGTCCTGTAGCTGTGAGAGGAGGGGAGTCCGAACCCGGCGCCCAGGCCCGGCACCGCCAGGCCCCGCCCCGCCCCGGGCCCCGCCCCCAGCATCCCGGCGTACGGCGGCGCCCCGTAGGAAAGTCCCAGGCCTCCGTAGGGCCGGTGGGTGTGCTGGCCCGGGGCGGGCAGCACCAGCGGCGCCACGTTCCGGCCCGGCGTGTCGAAGGAGAACTCCGGCGGGGGGCTGCTGGGCTTGGAGGGCGTGGAGGTCAGCGGGTCGAACTCCTGGCCTCCCGCTGAGCCGTACAGAACCGGAGGGAAGGAGGCGGCGTAGCCTTCAGGAGCCACCGGCAGCGGCGGCGCGGCGGCCGGGGAGGACAGCACGCCGCTCAGCAGGGGGCGGGTCCAGTCGTCCTTGAAGATCTGGACGGTCAGCGTGGCGACGAGCGGCAGCAGCCGGTTGGTGACGTGGGCCAGAACCAGCTGCTCGTTGGCGTCCCGCCGGATCCGGACGTGGGCGGAGCCAGCCTGAGCACAGAGAAGGTCAGAGGTCAGAGATCAACCAGAACTGAGGCGGCGGCCAGGAAACTGCTCGTTTCCATGACAACCCGACAGCGTGATCGCTTGGGTCCAAAGAAAACATCGATGTGGACCTTCAGCATCCAAACAGTGAACGCTGCTGTGTGTCCAGGCCTCTCTCTCCTCATGGGGACGATCAGGCGTGGAAAAGGACACAGAGAGAGAGGGCGGGCGAGCGAGCGGCCCCGGGGGCTGGAGTGCAGTCAGGGGGGTCAAATGGGTTTGGACAGCTGCTCCGTTAGCGCTGGGCCAACAGCGAGCAGAAACATCCACACATGACAACAAGCAGCACCGCGGGGGCATCGATAGCCCCAAAAACCATCACAGCAGGGTAAACAAAGGTAAACACTGCAGGCTGCGCCTCCTGCAGGCCGGCCGGGGAACGGCACCTCACAGGACAACACTGCACTGACAAGTTTCAGTTTTATTGATGACCTGATTCTATTTTATTAAGTATTACTGCTACATGATGCTGTAACCACAACAAGGACTTTCCTTCATCTTATTATTTTCTGTCATGATGCAGCAAAAATCAGGAATTTATCCTGAATGAACAAACGCAGGCAGTGGAGTCTGACTGCTGCAGATCTGGAGGTATTTTATTTACTCAGCTTCATCCGTCACCTTTTTGCACACCAACAATGAATTTAAATCACCTAAAATAACATTATTCATGTTTAATTCGTAAAGTTTGTTCCAAACTCACTGAGACTTTTGGCAGCGTGTCTAATAAATCCATTTGTCTGGTATTTGGCATATTTCACCTATTTTATTCTTTTACACCGTGTGGGTTTGTTGTTTAGAGTCTGTGAACAGACATTTTATTTTATGATTTTTATATTTCTACTTTTAGGTTTTAGAAGAAAAAAAATAAGTTTGATGAAAGAGTCAAAATATTTTCTTAAACTTTAAATTTATGGTGAATAAAAACTTAAAATAAACAGTTTCTGCACCAGCAGTCCGTCTGCTGAGGTGTTACATGAAAAACAGAGAAAACTGCTAAAGTATTGCAGAGCTGCTGTCTTGTTTCCATCCATCATGGCTCCCATTTCTTTTGCAGTAAAATTTATTTTGGTCCTAAAAACAAAGAACTTTAATGAATCGGATAATAAAGGGAGTCTGTGTTTCTCCATCAGAATCTCTGATATCATGAAAAGCTGCGCTGTGTGTTAAATGGGCTCCAGCTGAGCGGTTCTGCTGAGTAATCGGACCTTTTGTCTCCGTGTTTCCCCGCTCCCCGGCCAGCTGGACCCGTCCGCAGCCCGGATGACGACATCAGAACCGACTCAGCGTGGTGACGGCGCGGCAGAGGGACGGTCCGCATGAATGACTCGTCCTCTGGTCCGCCTGGATGGGCCCACCGCTGACGCCCTCAGCCCACCAATCACAACGCACCAGGCCCACCAGCCGTCCAATCACCACACACCTACCAGAGACCCAAACCCAACGGTCCAGAAGTGCTCGTTCCGGACCTCCAGGACGCCGTCCAGAGTCGACACCTGATTGGACACAAACAGAAACAGTTTCTATGCCTGTGATGACAACACAGGATCACATGATCGAAAATCAATAAACTTTAAATTATAACAAACTGGAAGACATTTTAAATAAACTAAACAACAAATAAGATGAACTATGAAGTTCACAGAACAAGACAGAAAACTTTTATGGTTCAGTGTCGGTAGAAAGAGGAAGGCGATAAATCAGATATTTTACTGAAGTCGTTTTAATTCATCATGTGATTCTTTGCTCGCAGCGACTGGCGCATGTTGGATTAATCCCAGATTAGGACCAACTGTTGGAAACTCATGATGACAGGAAGTAAATCTTACTTCAAATCTACAGATAAGATGTCGGTACCGGTCCGATTAATGAGACCCGGCTGATAAAGAACTCCTGTTTGTTTCCGTCTTGTTGCTGTTTGTGAAGAGGAAGAGGAGGGAGCTGGTCATGTGACTGATGATGATGCAGCAAAGGATTATGGGATGTTTAACTGAAACAGAGGCGTACTGCCAGTGATGTCATCGTTATTTAGATTATTGGTAAATATTGATGTTTGGTTTCCTCCAGACATGCAGCTGAACATGAATGTTGTCCTTTATTCAGTTTGAATAAAGTGATCTTTAAATCGCCTCCAACCAATAAGAGTAGAAAACTAGTTTTATTTGAATTTAACATAAAACCCTGATGAGTTTAAAGTGGTGATCTGGGAGTGCAGGGTTGAACCCAACACGTCTTTCTGCCCGGCGCTGTTAACCCGTCTCCATGACGATCCGTTAATCTGATGGTCATTCAGAGGAACCGCTGAACGTTTCAGATTAAGGGTTAATGAATGAAGATGTGGAGCCAGGCTGTGTGTTTCTGTAACACAGAACAGGGATCCAGACGTGACCTCTCACCTCTCTGAGAAGCTTGTCCAGCTGGCCGATGATGTGGGACGGCGTGGTCTGAGACAGAGACAGGAGGACACAGTGAGACATCCAACAGCAACATGGAGGCTGAACATGAGCGGCGGCGTTTCTGACCTGCAGCAGCACCTTGCCGCTGTAGACGCTCATGGGGTACATGGTGCCAAAGGTCATCAGGGCGATGGCGACGGCCGACGCCGTGTCCACCGCGTTGTAGTTACTGGACACAGAGAGGAGGACGGTGTGGGACGGACAGAGACGGACAGAGACGGCGTGGGACGCAGGACTCTGAGTGCTTACTTGATTTCTATCAGCATGTAGGTGACGCAGAGGGACGCGGCTCCGGCCAGGTTGATGAGGACAAACGGGTTCATCCGAGGAAGCAGGACGCTGCTGAGACCCGGAACGATGCCGCACAGACTGGAACCGGCCGGAAACAGAAACAGGATGAGACGGGATCCACTCCGGTTTAAACCAGCAAACCGAATCCAGACCTACACAACATCCAGAACCTTCAGAACCAAACCAGCTTCCAGAACCTCCAGAACCAAACCAACGTCCAGAACCTCCAGAACCAAACCAGCTTCCAGAACCTCCAGAACCAAACCAACGTCCAGAAACTCCAGAACCAAACCAACGTCCAGAACCTCCAGAACCAAACCAACGTCCAGAACCTCCAGAACCAAACCAACGTCCAGAACCTCCAGAACCAAACCAACGTCCAGAACCTCCAGAACCAAACCAACGTCCAGAACCTCCAGAACCAAACCAACGTCCAGAACCTCCAGAACCAAACCAGCTTCCAGAACCTCCAGAACCAAACCAACGTCCAGAACCTCCAGAACCAAACCAACGTCCAGAACCTCCAGAACCAAACCAGCTTCCAGAACCTCCAGAACCAAACCAACGTCCAGAACCTCCAGAACCAAACCAGCTTCCAGAACCTCCAGAACCAAACCAACGTCCAGAACCTCCAGAACCAAACCAACGTCCAGAACCTCCAGAACCAAACCAACGTCCAGAACCTCCAGAACCAAACCAACGTCCAGAACCTCCAGAACCAAACCAACGTCCAGAACCTCCAGAACCAAACCAACGTCCAGAACCTCCAGAACCAAACCAGCTTCCAGAACCTCCAGAACCAAACCAACGTCCAGAACCTCCAGAACCAAACCAACGTCCAGAACCTCCAGAACCAAACCAGCTTCCAGAACCTCCAGAACCAAACCAACGTCCAGAAACTCCAGAACCAAACCAACGTCCAGAACCTCCAGAACCAAACCAACGTCCAGAACCTCCAGAACCAAACCAACGTCCAGAACCTCCAGAACCAAACCAACGTCCAGAACCTCCAGAACCAAACCAGCTTCCAGAACCTCCAGAACCAAACCAACGTCCAGAACCAAACCAACGTCCAGAACCTCCAGAACCAAACCAACGTCCAGAACCTCCAGAACCAAACCAGCTTCCAGAACCTCCAGAACCAAACCAACGTCCAGAAACTCCAGAACCAAACCAACGTCCAGAACCTCCAGAACCAAACCAACGTCCAGAAACTCCAGAACCAAACCAACGTCCAGAACCTCCAGAACCAAACCAGCTTCCAGAACCTCCAGAACCAAACCAACGTCCAGAAACTCCAGAACCAAACCAACGTCCAGAACCTCCAGAACCAAACCAACGTCCAGAACCAAACCAACGTCCAGAAACTCCAGAACCAAACCAACGTCCAGAACCTCCAGAACCAAACCAGCTTCCAGAACCTCCAGAACCAAACCAACGTCCAGAACCAAACCAACGTCCAGAACCTCCAGAACCAAACCAGCTTCCAGAACCTCCAGAACCAAACCAACGTCCAGAACCAAACCAACGTCCAGAAACTCCAGAACCAAACCAACGTCCAGAACCTCCAGAACCAAACCAACGTCCAGAACCAAACCAACGTCCAGAAACTCCAGAACCAAACCAACGTCCAGAACCTCCAGAACCAAACCAACGTCCAGAACCAAACCAACGTCCAGAACCAAACCAGCTTTCAGAACCAAACCAACGTCCAGAAACTCCAGAACCAAACCAACGTCCAGAACCTCCAGAACCAAACCAACGTCCAGAACCAAACCAACGTCCAGAAACTCCAGAACCAAACCAACGTCCAGAACCAAACCAGCTTTCAGAACCAAACCAACGTCCAGAAACTCCAGAACCAAACCAGCTTCCAGAACCAAACCAACGTCCAGAACCAAACCAACTTCTAGAACCAAACCAACGTCCAGAACCTCCAGAACCAAACCAACGTCCAGAACCAAACCAGCATCCAGAACCAAACCAACTTCCAGAACCAAACCAACGTCCAGTACCAAACCAGCATCCAGAACCAAACCAGCTTCCAGAACCTCCAGAACCAAACCAACGTCCAGAACCAAACCAGCATCCAGAACCAAACCAACGTCCAGAACCAAACCAACGTCCAGAACCTCCAGAACCAAACCAACGTCCAGAACCTCCAGAACCAAACCAACGTCCAGAACCTCCAGAACCAAACCAACGTCCAGAACCAAACCAGCATCCAGAACCAAACCAACTTCCAGAACCAAACCAACGTCCAGAACCAAACCAGCATCCAGAACCAAACCAGCTTCCAGAACCTCCAGAACCAAACCAACGTCCAGAACCAAACCAGCATCCAGAACCAAACCAACGTCCAGAACCAAACCAACGTCCAGAACCTCCAGAACCAAACCAACGTCCAGAACCTCCAGAACCAAACCAACGTCCAGAACCAAACCAGCATCCAGAACCAAACCAACGTCCAGAACCTCCAGAACCAAATCAACGTCCAGAACCAAACCAACGTCCAGAACCAAACCAACGTCCAGAACCTCCAGAACCAAACCAGCTTCCAGAACCTCCAGAACCAAACCAGCTTTCAGAACCAAACCAACGTCCAGAACCAAACCAACTTCTAGAACCAAACCAACGTCCAGAACCTCCAGAACCAAACCAACGTCCAGAACCAAACCAGCATCCAGAACCAAACCAACTTCCAGAACCAAACCAACGTCCAGAACCTCCAGAACCAAACCAGCATCCAGAACCAAACCAACGTCCAGAACCAAACCAACGTCCAGAACCAAACCAGCTTCCAGAACCTCCAGAACCAAACCAGCGTCCAGAACCAAACCAGTGTCCAGAACCAAACCAACATCCAGAACCAAACCAACGTCCAGAACCAAACCAACGTCCAGAACCAAACCAACGTCCAGAACCTCCAGAACCAAACCAGCGTCCAGAACCAAACCAACGTCCAGAACCAAACCAACGTCCAGAACCTCCAGAACCAAACCAGCGTCCAGAACCAAACCAACGTCCAGAACCAAACCAGCGTCCAGAACCAAACCAACGTCCAGAACCTCCAGAACCAAACCAACGTCCAGAACCAAACCAGCGTCCAGAACCAAACCAACGTCCAGAACCTCCAGAACCAAACCAACGTCCAGAACCAAACCAGCATCCAGAACCAAACCAACGTCCAGAACCTCCAGAACCAAACCAACGTCCAGAACCAAACCAACGTCCAGAACCTCCAGAACCAAACCAACGTCCAGAACCAAACCAGCATCCAGAACCAAACCAACGTCCAGAACCAAACCAACGTCCAGAACCAAACCAGCATCCAGAACCAAACCAACGTCCAGAACCAAACCAACGTCCAGAACCAAACCAACGTCCAGAACCTCCAGAACCAAACCAACGTCCAGAACCTCCAGAACCAAACCAACGTCCAGAACCAAACCAGCTTCAGACCAACCTTCTAAAAAGAAACCATAACTTTTAATTTGTCCTCTTGATGACTAACAGAGGACATGACCATCTGTTCACATGGTGATGAAATCACATTGAATGAGTGAAAATATGTCTGAGCTGAGATTTAGGACAATTTAAAACCAAAACTAATCTGTGAACTATGACAGGGATCAGTTCTGTCAGGGAAAGTCCAACTTTCTGTGAGCTTTTTAACTTCTGAATCGTTCTGTTGTGAAGTTTCTGGACATTTTTCGATTTATTTATTTCGATTTATTTTGTTACCAAAACCAGAACAGAACCATCTGATCCAGTTTCCCAAAGTCAGCAAACCGATAACAGTAAAAATAATAAATCTGCTTCAACATCTCTAAACCCTAAGGAGAAATATTCAGAGGTTATTATTTCACTTCTACATTCATTCATAAACTGATCAAATTAATTGGCATCGGAAACCAGATCTGATCATTTGGGACGGAATCGATTCACAAAGCCTCTCAACATTTGGGTCACAGAACATTTAGGGCAGAACATGTCAGAACTCGTCGCCTCGTCGGATCGTCTCCATCTCAGACCTCCTGAAGGAAAAACGGTTTTCTGTTTTCACTAAAAGTTCGTCTCCTGTCAACAAACACATCAGGTCCTACATAAAGTTTACTGTTATAATGTCCAGCCAGACTGGAGAGACAGGAAGGAGCTGGACCCGGGTCCGGTTGGGTTCTGCTGCTGAGACGTTTGGTTCTGGAGCGGGTCAGCTGGAAAAAGGCCGATAAATGAAAATGTGGATCAATCCCAGCAGAACAAATGGACTTTAGGGCTCATTAACTGGGACAGACCCAGTTTGAAAAGTTATCAACGTTTTTATTTCTCCATTTCAGCAGAAAAAAACTGGATGAAACATTTCTAACTGTTACGTTCAGGTGGGAGAAGAAGAAGAAACGTTCAGCGTTCTGCCACCTGTGGATCCGGGACGGTTTGGATCGGGCCGGAGGGCGCTGCAGCAGGACTCGGGTTTAATGCGATGCGACACATGAAGACGAGGCGTGGGAGGACGTCCCCACGCGGCAGGACGCTTTTAGCCGCGGCAGCTGAGTGACGGGGTGTCGGGTCGATTTAATCAGAAGGAAGCGACTGATGGGCGTCTAATAGGAACCGGCTGATCATCGGTCATCAGATCCAACAGGTTAAAACCAGCTGGATGTGGCCGAGAGTACGACCAGACCGTCCCAACACGGGAGTGGAGGAGTGATGATCTGGGCTGGGTGTGCAGATCAGGACGCAAACAAACACCAAACATCCAATTTAATCATTTCAGCTGCTTGCATCTCGTTCTTTCAAACATATCAGAGGACAAAGTGCTGAGTTTCTTTACTTTAGTTCTGATCCCACCGGACAAATAAAACGCCAGTGAAACTAAAAGTATCTCCGTCAAATTGTTGAAGTCCTGGAATGCGTGCTTTCAGCACCCGGGGAGAAGGATCAGCATCTACTGGAGAGCCGCAGAGCGTGGCTTTCATTTGTTCCCCGGACCAAACAGGCAACAGACGGAACAAAAACTGAACTTCAGTACTGAAGAAAATCACTTTGCTGCTGGCCAGACCTGACCAGGACAGACTGATCAGCGACCCGGAGCTTCGCCTTTTGGTTCTGCCGTCTGTCGAGCTCCGGCTCCAGTTTCCCCTCATTCCTAAACAGAACCTCAGACACCGGAAGTCCTCCACTGGACCTGACCTACGACCTGAAGTAGGTCAACTCCCTGGATTCGGATCGGAGGTGACGACTCATCAGGCATCTGATCAACTTGGTGTCAAATGTTTGTCGGGTTCTGACTTATTATGATCAGAAACATCAATAATCTGAGTATTTCAGACTAATAATTACATAAAGAAATCATTTCTACAACAACAGCAGAAGTTCTGCTTCAGAAAGTCAGAGTAACTGAACCAGAACCCAAAGAGCGCCGGCACGGTGTTCCAGGAACAGATTAACGGGTCGGTGAAAACCTCTGCAGGCGGATCATCCGAATGTCGGATTGAATATCCGGCGTGTCAAAAGCCAGCGCCGCCGGGCGGCCTCCGTCGGAGGCAGTGGAGTTGTCACCGCCACGGAGCGCGGCGCCATGAGGAGCTAATCATTGGATGTTTAGAAACAACGGCGGCGTGGATGTTAGCACGTAATTAATGTCAACACGGCGTCCTGCTGCTGCCCTGCAGCTGGACGGAGCGAGGAGGAGGAGGGAGAGGGAGAGGAAGAGGAGGAGAAGGAGGAAGAGGAGGAAGAGGAGGAGAAGGAGGAAGAGGAGGAGGGAGAGGGAGAGGAAGAGGAGGAGGAGAAAGAGGAGGAGGGAGAGGGAGAGGAAGAGGAGGAGGAGGAAGAGGAGGAGGGAGAGGGAGAGGAAGAGGAGGAGGAGGAAGAGGAGGAGGAATAGGAGGAGAAGAAGGGAGAGGAGGAAGAAACGGGATCAACATTCCAGCTTTTCCTAAAATCCGGCTGGTTTCCAGCAGCTCCTGAATAATGGAGGCTCTGCAGGAACGACGGCGGAGCGGTTCTGGGAATCAGGAGAGCAGGTTCACCTCAGGACACGGAGACCAGAACCGGGTCAGAACAGAGATCCATAGAGATCTGAAGTCAGATGTAAATAAGCTGTAGCAACAATAACTCAGTATCTTCCTCATCTTCAGTCGGTGGAAATTCAATCTAATTTACAGATTTTCTGTGAGAAATTAAGATTTATTACGAGGAAAATCCAGGAAGTAGTCAGAGCCCACGAGGTCAGAGAGGAACAAAACAGAGGAGAGGAAGTGGATGAACCTGACGATCCTTTAATCCCTGCTGCGAACTGATATAATTTGATATAAAACCGTGTGTGTGTGTGTGTGTGTGTGTGTGCGGACTCTGGATTAAAACCAAGGCAAACACTTCATAATCCCGTCCACTGTTTCCACAGCAACTAATGAAAAGCGTCAAAGCTGATTCAGTTTGACGAGTTCTGACATCATAACGAAGGAGAACGTAAAGTCAGTAAGAATTACTCTGATTGGTCTACGCAGAGACTGATCTGCAGGCTGGAGCCTCCGCTGGACTTTATTCTAGGATCTTTATTACACATAAGCTTCTTTAGTCCGTCGTGTTAAAGTGGTTCAGCTCCAACAGGTGTAAACACAACTAATGTGGGGCTCAAACAGATTCTATGTGCAGCCAAGAAATCCAACTGAATGTTTCTCCTGAGCCAGGAACATCCGGAATGTCGAGGATTTACGAACCTGGACAATTATTCTGACTACAAAAGCTGCTGGAGTTTCAAATCCAACAGGAAGTCAGAGTTCAGAGCTTTAAACAGAAACCCAGCAGCTTAATGAAGGATCCACAAGTGAAAGAAGAATCTGCTGAGTCATGCAAGGACCAGAGTGCTGAGTCGGTGGTTGATACGGTGATTCCAGATTTTTACCTGTGATTTTCAGGAGTCTAGAAATATAATGAGGGTAAATCAAAGTTAAACTAATTCAAGTCTAAACAGTTCCTGATTTTTCCAAAAGTATAAAACTGAGTTCAGTGGGAGAACCTAAGAAACTAAGTGGTGAAAACATGGAGCGGTGGAAACATGGAGTGGTGAAAACATGGAGCGGTGAAAACATGGTGAAAACATGGAGTGGTGAAAACATGGAGTGGTGAAAACATGGAGCGGTGAAAACATGGTGAAAACATGGAGCGGTGGAAACATGGAGTGGTGAAAACATGGAGCGGTGAAAACATGGAGCGGTGAAAACATGGAGTGGTGAAAACATGGAGCGGTGAAAACATGGTGAAAACATGGAGCGGTGAAAACATGGAGTGGTGAAAACATGGAGCGGTGAAAACATGGTGAAAACATGGAGCGGTGAAAACATGGAGTGGTGAAAACATGGAGCGGTGAAAACATGGAGCGGTGGAAACATGGAGCGGTGAAAACATGGAGCGGTGAAAACATGGAGCGGTGAAAACATGGAGTGGTGAAAACATGGTGAAAACATGGAGCGGTGAAAACATGGAGTGGTGAAAACATGGAGCGGTGAAAACATGGTGAAAACATGGAGCGGTGAAAACATGGAGTGGTGAAAACATGGAGCGGTGAAAACATGGAGTGGTGAAAACACGGAGTGGTGAAAACACGGAGTGGTGAAAACATGGAGCGGTGAAAACATGGAGTGGTGAAAACATGGAGCGGTGAAAACCTGGTGAAAACATGGAGCAGTGAAAACATGGAGCGGTGAAAACATGGAGTGGTGAAAACACGGAGTGGTGAAAACACGGAGTGGTGAAAACATGGAGCGGTGAAAACATGGAGCGGTGAAAACATGGAGCAGTGAAAACATGGAGCGGTGAAAACATGGAGCGGTGAAAACATGAAGTGGTGAAAACACGGAGTGGTGAAAACATGGAGTGGTGAAAACATGGAGTGCTGAAAACATGGAACGGTGAAAACATGGTGAAAACATGGAGCGGTGAAAACATGGAGCAGTGAAAACATGGAGTGGTGAAAACACGGAGTGGTGAAAACACGGAGTGGTGAAAACACGGAGTGGTGAAAACATGGAGTGGTGAAAACATGGAGCGGTGAAAACCTGGTGAAAACATGGAGCAGTGAAAACATGGAGCGGTGAAAACATGGAGTGGTGAAAACACGGAGTGGTGAAAACACGGTGTGGTGAAAACATGGAGCGGTGAAAACATGGAGCGGTGAAAACATGGAGCAGTGAAAACATGGAGCGGTGAAAACATGGAGCGGTGAAAACATGAAGTGGTGAAAACACGGAGTGGTGAAAACATGGAGTGGTGAAAACATGGAGTGCTGAAAACATGGAACGGTGAAAACATGGTGAAAACATGGAGCGGTGAAAACATGGAGCAGTGAAAACATGGAGTGGTGAAAACACGGAGTGGTGAAAAGACGGAGTGGTGAAAACACGGAGCGGTGAAAACATGGAGCGGTGAAAACATGGAGCGGTGAAAACATGGTGAAAACATGGAGTGGTGAAAACATGGAGCAGTGAAAACATGGAGTGGTGAAAACATGGAGTGGTGAAAACATGGAGTGGTGAAAACATGGAGTGCTGAAAACATGGAGCGGTGAAAACATGGTGAAAACATGGAGCGGTGAAAACATGGTGAAAACATGGAGCGGTGAAAACATGGAGTGGTGAAAACATGGAGCGGTGAAAACATGGAGCAGTGAAAACATGGAGCGGTGAAAACATGGAGCAGTGAAAACATGGAGTGGTGAAAACATGGAGTGGTGAAAACATGGAGTGGTGAAAACATGGAGCGGTGAAAACATGGTGAAAACACAGAGTGGTGAAAACACGGAGTGGTGAAAACATGGTGAAAACACAGAGTGGTGAAAACACGGAGTGGTGAAAACATGGTGAAAACACGGAGTGGTGAAAACATGGAGTGGTGAAAACATGGTGAAAACATGGAGTGGTGAAAACATGGTGAAAACATGGAGTGGTGAAAACCTGGTGAAAACATGGAGTGGTGAAAACATGGAGTGGTGAAAACAGAGTGGTGAAAACATGGAGTGGTGAAAACATGGTGAAAACATGGAGTGGTGAAAACATGGAGTGGTGAAAACACAGAGTGGTGAAAACATGGCGTGGTGAAAACATGGTGAAAACATGGAGTGGTGAAAACATGGAGTGGTGAAAACATGGAGTGGTGAAAACATGGAGTGGTGAAAACATGGAGTGGTGAAAACATGGAGTGGTGAAAACATGGAGTGGTGAAAACATGGTGAAAACACGGAGTGGTGAAAACATGGTGAAAACATGGTGAAAACATGGAGTGGTGAAAACATGGAGTGGTGAAAACATGGAGTGGTGAAAACATGGAGCGGTGAAAACATGGTGAAAACATGGAGTGGTGAAAACATGGAGCGGTGAAAACACAGAGTGGTGAAAACATGGCGTGGTGAAAACATGGTGAAAACATGGAGTGGTGAAAACATGGAGTGGTGAAAACATGGAGTGGTGAAAACATGGTGAAAAACGGAGTGGTGAAAACATGGTGAAAACATGGAGTGGTGAAAACACGGAGTGGTGAAAACACGGAGTGGTGAAAACATGGTGAAAACACGGAGTGGTGAAAACATGGAGTGGTGAAAACATGGTGAAAACATGGAGTGGTGAAAACATGGAGTGGTGAAAACCTGGTGAAAACATGGAGTGGTGAAAACATGGAGTGGTGAAAACAGAGTGGTGAAAACATGGAGTGGTGAAAACATGGTGAAAACATGGAGTGGTGAAAACATGGAGTGGTGAAAACACAGAGTGGTGAAAACATGGCGTGGTGAAAACATGGTGAAAACATGGAGTGGTGAAAACATGGAGTGGTGAAAACATGGTGAAAACATGGAGTGGTGAAAACATGGAGTGGTGAAAACAGAGTGGTGAAAACATGGCGTGGTGAAAACATGGTGAAAACATGGAGTGGTGAAAACATGGAGTGGTGAAAACATGGAGTGGTGAAAACATGGTGAAAACACGGAGTGGTGAAAACATGGTGAAAACATGGAGTGGTGAAAACATGGAGTGGTGAAAACATGGAGTGGTGAAAACATGGAGCGGTGAAAACATGGTGAAAACATGGAGTGGTGAAAACATGGAGCGGTGAAAACACAGAGTGGTGAAAACATGGCGTGGTGAAAACATGGTGAAAACATGGAGTGGTGAAAACACGGAGTGGTGAAAACATGGTGAAAACACGGAGTGGTGAAAACACGGAGTGGTGAAAACATGGAGTGGTGAAAACACGGAGTGGTGAAAACACGGAGTGGTGAAAACATGGTGAAAACACGGAGTGGTGAAAACATGGAGCGGTGAAAACATGGTGAAAACACGGAGTGGTGAAAACATGGTGAAAACATGGAGTGGTGAAAACATGGAGCGGTGAAAACATGGTGAAAACACGGAGTGGTGAAAACATGGAGTGGTGAAAACACGGAGTGGTGAAAACATGGAGTGGTGAAAACATGGAGCGGTGAAAACGTGGTGAAAACATGGAGTGGTGAAAACATGGAGCGGTGAAAACATGGTGAAAAAACGGAGTGGTGAAAACATGGTGAAAACATGGAGCGGTGAAAACATGGTGAAAACATGGAGTGGTAAAAACATGGTGAAAACATGGTGAAAAAACGGAGTGGTGAAAACATGGTGAAAACATGGAGTGGTGAAAACATGGTGAAAACATGGAGTGGTAAAAACATGGTGAAAACATGGAGTGGTGAAAACATGGTGAAAACATGGAGCGGTGAAAACCTGGTGAAAACATGGAGTGGTGAAAACATGGAGTGGTGAAAACACAGAGTGGTGAAAACATGGAGCGGTGAAAACATGGAGTGGTGAAAACATGGAGCGGTGAAAACATAGAGTGGTGAAAAGACGGAGCGGTGAAGGGTCGTAGCTACCAAACTGCTACATCTCGCGCCGTGCTGCTAACGCATCAGAGTCCAACTTCCTCTGACTTGTTCAGGCTTCAACTGTGAGGCCCGGCTGACCTACAGGTCCAGACAGGACTGGGTTTTCTAACTCAGTCAGTTCCATCATGAAATTGTTGATCTGAAGCTTCCTGAGCGTGTTAGACGTAGCATCCCCATGCTAACCTGATGCTAGGCTAGCATCTTAGGGAATCTGGACGACTGGCTGGACATGAAGGACCAGGTTCGATTCAGCCAACAGGTCTGCAGCTCTAGTTTGGATTTTATTATCTTGTGTTTTCTTATTGTTGAAAGTGATTTCATATTTCTGCTACAGAGAAATAATTAATCAGTTCTAAATTTAATCCACTCTGTTAGCAGGAACTGTCAGACACTGTGATGTTATTTCTATCCCTGCCAGAGAAAACATTTGTTTCCTTTTTTTAAAATTGGATGTCTGTCCTCCCCAACAGCAACTTCCACGTGCACGCCCACGTGCACGCCCACGTGCGCGCACAGAGCAGAGCAGAGCAGAGAGATTTCAGGCTTGTGGCTGGTGAGGCCAACAGAGCAGCAGGCTTTATGTAACCCAGTTGGCCCCCAGACTGTGTTCGGGTTGAATGGGGACATCTCACTGCAACACACAGAGAAAAGCCTTTCTGTACACACACACACACACACACACACACACACACACACACACACACACACACACACACTAGTACCCAGAAAACGCTCACACACAAAGGCGAGCAGGAACACTGTGTATCCTCCACACACACATTTAAAGAGTGGAAACTAGGCTGGGACGTCCTGTTCACTTCTGCCCTCTCAGCCAATCAGAGCTCAGCTCTGTTGCACAGCTCTGCAGGCTGTCGCCCCGAGTAACCTGCACCAAATGAGCTGCTGACCCTCTGTGTGTGTGTCCATTATATACATCAGATGTGGGGATGAGCTGTGGGCTGTAATCATCATCACAGCGCGAGGATCTGGACTACGGGTCAGTGGGACAGTCCAGATTTAGACAGAAAGAAACGCTGAATGTTTGGGTCTAATCAGCTGTGAAGGTCGATTCATTAAACAAGACCAGAGTCTGAAACTGGAAGTGATGGAAGACATGTGATCTAATGGCTGCCGTGTTTCTGTGGCTGCAGGTTTGAACCAGATAAATAAGCTGATGAGTCAGCATGGAGAGGCGGCGCTGCGTCAGGAACCGTCTGCAGACAGAACCTCTGTTAGCCTGCATGATGCAGCGATGCAACCGGCGCTGGAGCAAAACCAACACGCCTTCTCCAGGCGTTTCCTGGAAAGAAGGGAAACTCCTCGCAGCGCCACCTCCGTAAGCGGCGTGCACACGGGTTTTTCTGGAACATCTTTTATCATTTTGTGTTGCAGCTCCAGGATGAGGCTCCTTGTTACCTTCACACATCAAGGTTAAAATGTTTCCTGGTTTCACTGGCTGAGCAGAAATCTGGCTTCAGAAGCAGTTTTTCTTCTGACTGGACAATAAATTAGCAGGAAACACAAATGATTTTTATGCAAAAGTCTCTCCATCAACAGAATTTAAGATCCAAAACATTCTGAGGTAAAATATCAGCTTTTAGCGACACGTATCAGGTGACAGAGAGACGGACATTCAGCCGTTTGCTCTCAGTTTCACATCCAGCCTGGAGCAACACAAACATTCAACACGTTTCTCCGGCTCCTTCAGTCGCGTCTACAGAGTAAAATTAACTTCTTTCAAAAGTTAAAATCAGTCGTCACGTTTTCCTTTTATCCTGGTTTATACTTTAAAACACTAAACTGCTGTAATGAAGCTGGTTCAACACATTTTCTACAACAATCAGGAGTTTCTTCAGGACAGAGACCAGCCGAGGTCCAGATGGAAACTCCAGCCTTCCTGTTTCTGGCCATTTAATGACATCAAAACGTTTTTCAGAACAATTGGAAAAACTGTTTCTATTTACTTCAGTTTGTCTTTATGAAGGATTTCTAGAAACTGTAAAACAACCTGACTGAGACGAGGGGAGGCTGCAGATTTATGAAGACGAGCTGCAGGAAACTTGTTATCCATTATTGGGATCCTGGTCAGCTGATTTAACTTGATCTTCATCTTTAAATGCTTTAAGGTCCATTTCTTCCTGTTTCTACCCATAAAGTGGCCTAATATTTCCCTGGTTGCATCGTGGAAACATAACTGTTGCATTGCATAAACTGTAAATGTGTTGCTGACTGTTGCAGCTCTAATATGAGTTTTATGAAACCACATCAGAAGCAGCTGGTCTGATGAACTCAGCCTGCAGACGCTGAGGTGAAGCTGAAGTTTCACCTAGAGATCCCTCTGGCTGACCCTGATTGGTCACCGCGATCCGAAGGCCTGGAGGTTTTTAAATAAAAACTTTAAACTGGTTTTAAAGACTCTGACTCTCCTGCTTCTGTTACTGACAAACGGCTTCAACAGGTTCTGGTAGCTTTACTGTTCAGAGCAAAGTTCAGGAAGGAAGAGAAATGATCGTCCAGCTGTTTCTGATCTGATCTGCTGGTGACCTCTGACCTCAGATATTAGACCTAATGAATCTCCACACACACACACACACACCTGGGGTAGCTTTACTGCTGGTGTGTGTGAGTCAGGATGGACAGACAGGAAGGCTTACCTGCGGCTCAGGTCGGCCACGTGTTCCTGGAGCCAGCTGCTGCTGGCGGCTGGAGGGAGACACACAGATCCAGAGTCAGTGAAACGTGACCAGCCCACTCTGAGGCGGGTCTGAAACAGAACCAGAACACAGTAACACCTGAACCGCTTCATTTTCAACTGTCAGCAGAGGCGGGTTCTTCTCAGGA
Organism: Poecilia mexicana; assembly: GCF_051168715.1. Taxonomy (NCBI): domain Eukaryota; kingdom Metazoa; phylum Chordata; class Actinopteri; order Cyprinodontiformes; family Poeciliidae; genus Poecilia; species Poecilia mexicana. The sequence goes on along the minus strand of NW_028263384.1, from coordinate 21,186,322 downwards.
TGGAAACTCGAGGCAGAAAATGAAGGAATATGAGTGGCTCCAAAACCGAGCCCTGAGGGACCCCATGAGGAAGAGCAGAAACTGGAAATCTGCCCCGTTTGCCCCGGATCCAGCTAAACTTTGTTAAAGGACTCACTAAAAAACTTTGGTAAAATCTGTTTTTGTGTCCAACTGCTTGTAATAAAGATCCAATTTCGACACAACAGTGGTAAATCCTTTCATTTAGGAGCATTTCATGATTCGTTAAAATCTTTGGCAGGAACTAAAATGAAGTAAAAATGGAGCTAAATTTAAGAAAAAGTGCTGGAAACGTGAATAAAACCTGGATAACACGAGTTAAAGTTTTCCTGCTGCGTCGGGGGATGGCGGCCGTCCCGACCAGAACCGTTTGACCTGCAGAGGATCCGACTGACCTCACTGTCTGCAATATCATCTGCTCTCATTTTAGGAGACTGACAGTTTTAACAAAGATTCTGTTTATTTGGTTCTTTAAGAGTAAAGCACTAAATCCTAACGTTTACTGCCATTCTTATAAGAACAGATTTTTCTTTCGGGTCTGAGCGCCGAGCCGGGTCGCTGCAGCTGCAGATGGAGAACATGTTTCAGCTCAGCGCTGCAGGAAACATTCAGAGCCAGCTGGTTCCTCCGTCAGCTGCCTCCGCCGGGTTCAGAGACCCTTCACCTCCTCCGCCCGCCCCAGACCCGTTCTATTTCTGGACCTGAGCAGCGGCGAGCCGTGCCTCCGTCACCACCAGGATAAAAATATCCCCACCAAGCACAGAGAAGTGAAGCGGCTCGGCTGCTGCGTCCACCTTTACCGTCCGCCGGGGGCCACCGGCTCCCAGCGGAGGTCAGAGGTCCCTCACGTCCCGCGCAGCTCTGGGTGTGTGTGCGCTGAACTGTGTGTGTTAAAGTGTGTGTGTTTGTTTTGCCAGCAGGCTGAGTCAGTCTAAACAAACATTTTAATGGAGTCACTTATTTATGATCCGTGAGCTGCAGGAGGACGTCCGAGTGTTTCAGCGCGTCGCGATGCGAGGAGCAGCACGGCTGACGGAGCAGCGTTGCATAACACACCGCCTGCGCGCGCGCGTGTGTGTGTGTGTGTGTGTGTGTGTGGGTGTGTGTGTGAGTGTGTGTGAGTGTGTGTGTGTGAGTGTGTGTGTGTGTGTGTGTGAGTGTGTGTGTGTGTGTGTGTGTGTGGCCCCCTCCTTTGAAAAATGTCAGATGTTAAGTGATGTTGAGACTGCTCCAAACACAACAACCAAAAGCTGAAACACACACACACCCCCACACACACACACACACACACACACACACACACACACACACACACACACACACACACACACACACACTGAGCTCATGCATCAGTGGACAAACTGTGAGTCAGTCGGAGAGAAGAGGAGGAAAAACAAAAGAGGGGAAGGAGGAAGAGGTGCAAAACGGAGAGGAGGAAGAGAAGAACAGGAAGAACTTAATACGGCAAAGAAGACAGAAAGGAGAAGAACAGAGGAACTAAAAGAGGAAACAAAAAAACGTGGATAGGATGAGTGAGGAAGGAGAGAAAAGAAAAGAGGTGCAAATGGAGAGAATGAGAGGAGAAAATAATGTTAAAATGAAGGAGAAAAAACAGAAGAGAAGAAGCAGAGAGACAGGAAAAGAGGATGAGACAGAAAGAAGAAGTCAGGAGGAAGCAAGAGTGGAGGAGAATAAAAGAGGACAGGAAAGAAAGGAGGGAGGAAAGTGAAGGAATGAAGTGAACTGGAGAGGAAGGAACAGGAGGACGAATGAGGACAGGAGGAAATTAAAACAGAGGAAGAGGAGCAGCGAAGGAACAACAGAACAGGCTGAGAGTCATTTAAGGAGCAGGACTGGGAGGATGCCGAGTCTGTGGTTGCCATGGAGATTCCCAGCATTTCCTGAGCATCTTTCCAAAAGGAGGGAAACCAAACGACTGATGAGGGAAAACTTTTTATCAACTTACTGAATAATTACTGATTTTATTTTTATCCTGTTTTATGCAACAAATTCATGAGAACTTTGGCTCAACGTTCATGTCTGTTAAACCACCAAAAGCATTTCAGAGCGCCACCAGGTGTCAGCTTCCTCTGGAAAACACTGACAACCAATCAGCTGTCAGCATGATTCTCTGGAAAACACTGACAACCAATCAGCTGTCAGCATGATTCTCTGGAAAACACTGACAACCAATCAGCTGTCAGCATGATTCTCTGGAAAACACTGACAACCAATCAGCTGTCAGCATGATTCTCTGGAAAACACCGACAACCAATCAGCTGTCAGCATGATTCTCTGGAAAACACTGACAACCAATCAGCTGTCAGCATGATTCTCTGGAAAACACTGACAACCAATCAGCTGTCAGCGTAATTCTCTGGAAAACACTGACAACCAATCAGCTGTCAGCGTAATTCTCTGGAAAACACTGACAACCAATCAGCTGTCAGCATGATTCTCTGGAAAACACTGACAACCAATCAGCTGTCAGCATGATTCTCTGGAAAACACTGACAACCAATCAGCTGTCAGCGTAATTCTCTGGAAAACACTGACAACCAATCAGCTGTCAGCATGATTCTCTGGAAAACACTGACAACCAATCAGCTGTCAGCGTAATTCTCTGGTAAACACTGACAACCAATCAGCTGTCAGCGTAATTCTCTGGAAAACACTGACAACCAATCAGCTGTCAGCGTAATTCTCTGGTAAACACTGACAACCAATCAGCTGTCAGCATGATTCTCTGGAAAACACCGACAACCAATCAGCTGCTGCGTTTTATTTGGTTTCATCCGATTTATTCACTGACAGAGGAAAGGCGCCGCCTCACTCCCATAATCCCCCCCAAATATCACAAAGGCTAAATCATTCTGTTCCCCAGAGGAGGCGGGATTACAGAACCGGGCCGAACCGGAGCAGGGGGCGGGGCTTACCGTCAGAGACGTAGGAGAAGGGTTTGTTCCTGACGGAGAGCAGAGTCAGCAGGTTGAAGAACAGAGCGACGAACGTCCCGACCAGCAGCCGCCCTCTGGGGACACAAACAGATCTGTCACCCGCCGATCAGGCAAAACATTATGACCACCTGCTGCTCTAAGCTCCCGGACCCGAGGCAGGGACAGCTGTGGTGTCTGGTACCAGCAGCAGCAGAGCCTTTACATCCTGGTAGATCTGATGTTTGTTAACAGCAGAAACGTCTCGTTATACACGAAGTAACCTGTGGAACTAGGACTTTTCATCAATATTAAGGAATTAACTTAAAACGAGCTCCTACGGGCTGAAAAGCTCCATGTCGGTTAGTTTGGTCTCATTTCACATGGACTAAGGATCTGCCACTAGAAGCCAGGCTGAAATACTTGGTAATACTTTGCTTTTTTGCAGGTGGTGCAGAAACATCCTGATGGACCCAAAGCTTCCCAAACCATCACTCTCACGCCCAGAAGCCCCGCCCACCTGGTAACGGAAACGTCTGCAGAGAGCAGAGGGGAGGATTCATCTAATCAGATTAAGATTCATCCGTTCCCACATTCCAGGATCAACCAAAACTCTCGTTTCCTCCACTGCAGCGACTACCTAAAACCTCAACCCAGTCCAGGTTCCTCTGGTTCTTCCTGCCCTGCAGCTGATGGGAGACAGAAGGACTGATGGTGAAGCAGGTCCTGAACCACAGAGTTCAGCCTGCTGCGTCCGCAGCGCACAAAGCAGCATCATCACAGATCCTTCCTCCCAGCAGGAGTTGGGCTCTACAGACATCACTGCTTCCAACGAACTCAATAAGTGCCGATATTTACAAAGCTTTATTTTAAATAACATTCATGGTGCTGCTGCATGGTTGTTTTTTTTTTGTATAATGAACGCACAGAAAAGTCATCCTACTACTTGAACATCCCTTCATGGCAGTACATTATTTCCTAACTACACAGTAATTTTTGTAATAATCTTTTACAGAATATTATTATCATTCCTAATCCTGTTTTTATACATTTCCTCCATTCTCTGACCTCATCAGGCATCTTTATATCTGCACAGATATGACTCTGCTGGTTTGAGTTGAGAAGTTTTTCCCTTTAGAAAAATAAAATCCGAATAAATGTATTAAAAAATCCAGAATATTAAACCTCCTGGACACAAAAACAAGCAGAAACTCTTCAAATCAAACCTGAACTGATTGATTTATGTCATGTAAGCTGATAAAATCACCACCAGTTCACAAGTAGAACAAGAACTAAAAAAACTCCACCAATAATCCAATTAAGGGCCCAAACAGCAGCCGCCCCCTCACAGGTCAGACTAATCACTACGGAAACGTGGGTGTTGCTGTTCCAGCCAATCGGACGGCAGCTCCAGTCCTGAGAAGCCAATCACGATGAGACAGGAGAGGAAAGGAAAGGGGAGATAAGATGGTGGGGGGTAATCCTGTCACAGGTTCAAATCTCTGGGCTGCAGGTCATCAAAGCTGCCATTAATCTGCTCCATCCCACAGAAAGACGGTTTATACAGTTCTTAGCTTCTTTTTTCAGCTTTTGGGTTCTCATCTGTATAGACCCAGCAGAGACAGATGCTCACTACCAACAGGTGGACACACATCGTGAAGGTCATGTTTAAAACAAACGTCTGGGATTTATCCATGACGGGAATCATGGGGAAAACTCACCATGGTAGAAATTTAAAAAGAACCACTTACGTTTTCATTTACCCTGAAACTCTGGGTGGAGTTTGTGGAGGGAGACGACTCAACAGTAAATTTCACAGTTCTCATCTCAAACTTGTCATATTTTATATGCAGTTGTTTAGAAACAGGCAGTAAATCCTCCAGTAAAATACTTTAAGAAACAAACAACTAAAACATCTGTACTTCTGTTCTTTACAGGGCCTTCTTCTGATATATAATGAAAACAGTAACCCTTCGTCCATCGTCACAACATTTAATTTCCCTTAAGGGTTGATCAAATATTTTTGAATTGAATCTGAATTTTGAATCCAGTGTAAAAAGTATATAATTTGGAAATTAAATCAGCAACAAAGTTTGGAGAAAACATTTAAAAACTGAAGAAAACACCAGAGTCCAATAGAAACAGAAGATATGAAGTTTCCTCCAGCACCGCGTGACTAAACAGTTTTAAACGTGGATGAACACACACACACACACACACACACACACACACATCACAATGAGACTGAGGGAGAAGACGTCACTGTTCCTCTAAATGTAATTCTGTTTGTTGCTCTGAGTGACCCAGTTGTTTTGGATGTTCTGTTCTCTCAACAGCTGGCACTCCCCGTGTGTGTGTGTGTGTGTGTGTGTGTGTGTGTGCGTGTGTGTGTGTGTGTGTGTGTGTGTGTGTGTGTTTCCCTCAGAGACACACAGGAGGGTATCATGTCTGTTTATTTTCCGTCCTCCTGTGGGAATATGTGTGTGTGTGTGTGTGTGTGTGTGTGTGTGTGTGTGTGTGTGTGTAGGGATAATACTTACGTGTGGACCTCCGGCTGCTCCACGAAGCGCTCCACACTAAAAACACAGAAACACACACAGTGAGTAAACAACAGCGGCCAGGTCGGATCGGCGTGGGCCCGACCCAGGTGTGTGTGTGTGTGTGTGTGTGTGTGTGTGTGTGTGTGTGTGTGTGAGGCAGTGATGGAGATGTGAACTGAACAAGAGGAGACAAGGAGCAAACATTCACACACACACTGGGAAAAAGCAAACAGGTGAAAACATATACACACACACACACACACGCACACACACACACACACACACACACGTCTCATCATGGCTGATCTTACTTTCAGTGAACTGACTAAAATCATTTTTAGGAGATAAACCTTCAAACTCCCTCCAGTCTCAGGACATCTATGGAAATCAGTTTCATATTTTATTCAGGTCGGCCGTAATCGTCTTCATTCAGTGAAGGAACGATGAGATGAATATCTGACTGTTTTGCTCCATGTCAGCTTTGCAGATTTAATAATAATAATAATAATAATAATAATAATTTTAAAATCATCCCTATTTATAAACTCGACTCGTTTTCAACCGTCATTCATTTATAAACACTTTTTTAGATTTTTCTTTTTTTTCCTGCTTTTGCTTTTCTGTAACACTTTGGACATTATTCAGACATATTCAGATCAATGTGCCGTGTCAATGAACTTTCAGTCCAGACTTTGACTAGGCCACTCCAAAATCATCAATTAGCTTGTTTTCAGCCAATCACAGCTGGATTTAAGCTCAGCTGGAGTTTTTAGGATCATTTTTCTGCAGCAGAACCCGGCTGTGGTTTGACCTGAAGGTCAAACACTGAAGGTCAAACATTAACCTTCAGGATTTACTGAGAAAAATTTACAATTTCATCAACTACAAAAAGTCACATCTACAGTGGATATCAGGATCAGTGTGCTAATGACCCAGTGTGTGTGTGTGTGTGTGTGTGTGTGTGTGTGTGTGTGTGTGTGTGTGTGTGTGTGTGTGTGTGTGTTCTGATCTCGGCCCACTGAGCCCTCCCCTCCCTGAGAAACGACCTCAGGACGACCCCAAACCTGACGCCAGGAAAGGTGTGTGAGTGTGTTACACTGACGAGGAGGTGGCATTCCTGTAAACATGGTTCACCAGTTAACACACACACACACACACACACAAAAACATTCATCAGGGTATTCAGGTGACACCTGAGCCAGGCAGTAAAACATCCCAACTCAACAGTCCTGGTTCGATTCTACATCCAAACAGAACCGGGTCAGAGTTTGCGGTCAATGCTCCACTAAAGGCCGTTGCTGTTAGCTGGACTTTCTTCTTCTGCTGATCAATCCATCCAGAGATGCAGTAAACGCAGCGCTGCGGCGGCCATCGTTCCTGCGGTAAACGCAGCGCTGCGGCGGCCATCTTTCCTGCGGTAAACGCAGCGCTGCGGGGGCCATCGTTCCTGCGGTAAACGCAGCGCTGCGGCGGCCATCTTTCCTGCGGTAAACGCAGCGCTGCGGCGGCCATCTTTCCTGCGGTAAACGCAGCGCTGCGGCGGCCATCTTTCCTGCGGTAAACGCAGCGCTGCTCGGCTTCGTTCTTGTCGGGTCGCTTTGGGGACAAACTGTTCACACAGAAGTCTGACCTCATCGCATTTAGCTTGTAGAATGAAAAATCTTGTCAGAAAATTGGATTTCGGCAAAAACAAAAAAAGAAAAAATCTAAATTGGTTTTTAACAATGTAGAGTAAAAACATCTGTAATTATTTTATCTATTAAATTACTGTTAAAAAACATTTTCGACTTAAATTCACATGTTTAACTCATCTAAATGGTTCAGTTTTACATTTTGTTGTTTGCACTAATTGACATAAAATGGTCCTTGGTGAAGTTATTTCCCTGTAGGGATGAATAAACTCTCGGGTTTATTCGGACCTCAGCAGCTTTAAAGGCGCCGCTCTGTTCAGGCACAGGAAGCACAATAAATCCAACGCACCCAGTTGAAGATGTGTAAAAAGTCTGAAAACAGTTTTATTTTCTATCTCAGCAGAAAATCCTGTAGAAACAAACGAATCTTTAAATAGAAAATCGGAAACTTTAAACTTTTCTCAAGATTTATGATAAAACTGAATCAAGGAGACTGATTTCTGTCATTTTGTTTTAAAATGTAAAGCAAAGGGCATCAGAAACTCGGCAGGATTTCTGTGTGAAGCAGGTCAAATAAATGACAATAAAACCAGTTGTTATTTCATGACTGACCTCTCCTTCAGGATGAACAGAGCTCCCAGCTGGACCAGGACCGTAGAGGCAAAAACGGCCAGAACCTCCAACCTCTCAAACCTGAACAGGAGGAAAAAGACAGAAACTGATGAACGTGTTCATCTCCAACCTGCTGAGAAACATTCAGAACATGAAGCGTAAACCTGAGACCTTCACACATCACCAGCATCTGGAGCAGATCCGTCTGAGGTGAGCTAATCTCACTTCTGACCCGAGGAGATTCCTCACACAGAGCATCACTTCAATACCAGTCCAGCCTGGTAACGTGTTGCTTCATTGCGCTGGGATTAATAAAACTGGCTTCAAACCTTTTAAAGACGTAAAAATAAGCAATAAAAGTCTAAATCTTTCCCTGAACAGACAGGAAGCGAGTGAAGACGAGCCAAGACTGAAGTCATGTTTTTATACGTTTTAGTGGCCGTTAAAACGATGAGCTCCAGCTTTCTGCCGATTGATTCACACCAACAGTAATGGAGGAAAGATTGATGTAATAAAGCACCGATATCTAACAGGCCACTGGGAGAAAACATGAGCAGAAAAGGTTGGTGTCTTTCACCGTCTCCTCCTGCAGACGGCCGCGTGTCGGGTTTTACCAGACGGCTGTTTGTGATTCGCTACCAGACTGTAAACAGAAAGGCAGACATGTTTGTGCTGCTTTCTATATGTGATGTAATCATGTAAATAGATGAGAAAAGCTGCACCTTGCAGGCGCTGTGGTTTCTCCCTCTGAAGAGACATTTTAGAAATCAGTCAAGGACCGTTAGGCAGCTAATTTGGGATTAGCAATCTGGTTTTGGGATCAGAGGATTTCAGGCAGTCGGTTTGGAGGTCACGTTATCTGGTCTAGTACAATCCCTTTGTTTTATTATTATTAAAATGGCCCAGACTCACAAATAGCATTTCAATTAATGGAAATAATAACAGTTTTATTGAGTTCTGCCTCGGCCACAAAGCCAAGTTTCACAGATTTTCTTTTCCAGAGAGAAAAATCTGGACTGGTTTCAGGATTCGTCCAGAATCTGGATTGAAGCCGACAGCCAATCAGAAACCGGCTCGGCGACGGGAATCCAAACATCCCGACTGTTGAATCTGGGAAACCACCTCCAACTCAGAGCGAGCTGACATTCGGTTACAGCAGTTGCCGACCTTTGACCTCCTCATAGAGAGCGTAGCTTAGCGAGCGGTGAGCTAATGGGGTTAAGATGGACGCTGACTGCGATCTAATGGGCCGCGTGATTGACCCGAACCGAGGAGCTTCTGTTTCTGCTAAATGAAGCGGAGGAACTGGACGAATGAGGACAGAACCGGTCAGAACCACTGAAGACGGGAAAATAGAGACAGAAATTATAATCCAAGAGACCCAAGGTTGATTAAACAATTCAGTAATTGGACATTTCAGGAGGTCCAGGAATTTTTGGGAGTATTTCCAGGAAAACTGAGCTGATAGCGGTGGATCCTGGTCGATTCGGTGAGGCTTCTTTCATTTAATACAAGTAGCTCTGAAACAAACTGCATGGATAGGACTGGACTGGAATAACTAGATTCCATTATTGGACGATTCTGGAATGAACTGATTAAATGACCTGATGTGTTTCCATATAAATGGAGATTAATTACATCAGTTTGTTTTGGAAAAAGTGCCTGAAATTGGTGAAAATAACCTGAATTTAATTTCCTGATGACTAAACAATGACCCTGAAGTCCAGAAGGACCGGCCCGATGTGCTGCTGCTGAGTGGTTCGGGATGAACGGTTCTGTTTTAATGAGCGGTCCGCTGAGCGCCGAGGTTAATCTCCACGCTGGATGTCACCGATCCAACGACCCGTTTAATACCAGCAAACTGAAACCGAGTGTTTCTAGGACTGCAGCCATGCTTGTTTACAGACGTCCCACCTCTGAACACCGGTCCGGTCCAGCCCGGTCCGGTTTTCTCTCTGAGACGTTCAGATTGTTAAATCTCTGATCCTCCACACACCAGAGGAAAAACCAATGACTGCACCGTCACAATCCAGCCTGCAGGTTTGCAGAACCAGAGATCTGTGTCAGAACCAAGCAGCACGAATTTCCCTACAAGACGACTTTCTATTTGACCCAATGAACAGAAGTGCTCCCGTTATGACCAGCATTTTAGGTTCTGATTTGCTGATAGAGTCCAGATGTTCTGCTTCTGGCCTCAGAGGTTCTTTAGAGAACAAAGGTCAAAGGTCAGAGAGGTTTAAAGCAGGATGATCATCTCCCAGAGCTCTGACCGATCCGTCACCTGGACATGGAGACCTGCTAACTTTCAGCAACACCTGAAGTTAGGAAACCTCTTTGTTGAAGCCCAGTGAGAACAGAAGGTCAGTGGTGGGTTTGTAAATAAACCGGATGAATGACCTTGATGAAGGTCACAAGCCGAAACGCGACGGTTTTCAAATAAAGTTGATTCCTGGTGTTGATGGAGGCTTCAGAAGAGCAGCAGGTCAACATCCATCCAGATGTCATGCGACGCTCAGAGGGTTTCAGATATTTAGGCTTTGTGCCTCTGGTACGGCTCACATGGGAAAGTTCACTATGCCAGGAATTATTCAGCATCTTCAGCACATTAACCGTTTTTCCAAAAAGCTCAAACCACCTCGACAAGCTTGAAACGTTTTTGTGAAATTGTGGAAGTTATTCCACATTTTGCTGTTTCCATTAACCTTTTCTGATGCGATACTTAAAAATGCACATTTTAACAAAAGTTGACGATGCTCCCATCAGATAAAATAAGAAATATCTTCCCAGATCACATGGAGGTCTGATAACTGATCACAGCTTGCAGCCTGCTGCAGCAGCGGCCTGCTTTGAGGGTTTACGGCTTTAGCAGGCAGCTGCGCAGCTTCATGCTGATGCAACAGGCTTGGCCATAAAACAGCAAGAAGCCTGCAAAGACAAGCTCATCTTTAATCTGAATCTGGTCTACCCATCCAAGATGTGAGTTTAATGACTGAAGCTGGAAGGAAACTCCAGGAGGAACACACTGCAACCTCAGCGGCTGATGAGGGGCAATAAAGTTGCTCTGTACGTCTCCAGGTTTAAATCCAGAGGCAGGAGGGATGCAATGAGCTCAGCAACATGTAGGAAGTGGAACATCATCGTTTTTGTCCAGATCTACTCCGTCCTGCTTCTTCTGGTGCAGAATCATGACGCTTGTCTCACATCAGTGAGATAAAATACGACACGGCTGTTCAGACTCCAGAAGCTTTGGAAACAATCGAATCGGTTCCTCATATGAAGAGGGCAGATCAGATCGAATCAGCAGATCGGTCTGCTGCGGACAAGTGGCAAATGGGTCGAAAGTGGACAAAAAAGAAAAAGTGAACTTGGGTCAGATTTGCCTGCTGAGTGAATTTAGCCTCATGTTCCCCAGACAAACTAATCTGTCAGGTCTGGAGGAAAATCGGATACTTAAAGGTGTAAATAGATGGTGTTAGCGCTGCTCAGCTGAATCCAGATGAGGTCGTGATTCATCTAGAGAAACGGCTCTGAATGCAGGAAGCTAATGGAGGCGGTTCTGTTGACCGGCGTGTTCTCGCTGAATGGACCGGCCCATGATCCGGTGGTCCGACATCCTGCAGGTCGTCTGTGTCGGTCTGCACACAAAGCCACGTGAACACCCACAGATGACTCCAGCAAAACTCCCACAAAGTGCTCTTTGTTTGAGTGGATTGGCTGCATGCTGCGAGGTCGGAGGTCACGCTCCGCTCCGCCTGAGGTTAATCCATACGGACACCATGTAGAAGAACCGCCAGCCTGTCTGACCGGAGCGGTCCCGTCGGCGGAGGAACAGCGCCGCCGCTGAAATCGGTGAGAAAGGATTCGCTGGGAGGATGGAAGTGACACACGAGGCGCTTCGTCCAGTTAATCATCGCCGGATCGCCTGGTGTTGATGATTTTAGGAAAACAGAGTCAGAGCTGCTGCTGACGGCGCCGTCACACCGCGCTCAGCAGAAACGGCTCCGTTCATCACACTGAGGCTCCTCTGGACGGTTCTGGTTCTGAGTCCAGACCGCACTGAGCTGCAGGTCAAAGTTCATTTACAAACCCACCTCTGATCTGCAGGGAGAAAAGCTACATCCAAACCGGACCTTCCTCCCTGCTGCTCAACAGGACGATTTTTATTTCATTTGTCATCAAGACACAAATATTAACCAGACAGAAAAAATCATAAAATTATAAAATAACAGTTGTTTTAGTGAAAAAAAGCTTCACCAGTTATCAGGGTCTGCTGATAATAATTTGATTCTGATGAATAAAAAGATTAATTATCTCTCTATTTTTAAAATTAATACCAAAATACAACTAATCATTCCTCATTTTAATTTTTTTATTATATTTCATGGAGGAATTATCACAAAAAGTTTCCTAACGATAACACATAATAATATTATAACTTTATTCTCATTTTAT
>NW_028263384.1:21116636-21171636 GCF_051168715.1 Poecilia mexicana | reverse complement strand
AGGACATCAGCAGTGAGCTACATTAACAAGCTTATTGTGCCCATCAGTGAAGTAAATCAAAGAAAGTGGAGGATCAGCTCTGAGGGCTTCAACCTGAGCGAACTCACCCGAATGAGTAGACCTGACTGGGCTTCTTCATCGTCACCCAGGAGCTGATGAGACAGGTGATCAAACTGCAGGTGAGAGGAGGAAGAGCAGACGGAGCGAGAGGAGAGGAAGGGTGATGGCAGGGAAAGAGGAGAACAGGTGATTGATGGAGGGGTGGAAGGGCAGAGATGAGAGGGGGGCGGATGAGAAGAGTCAGTGAGCGACAAGTGGAGGAGAATCACAGAACCAACCACAGGGTCAGCGAAGGGTCACCTCTGACCCAAACCCACCTTAATGACCCGGGAACTCACCTGAACAGGTCGAAGATGGTGAGATACGTGTAGGCAGTTAAAGCTGTAAAGACCAGAAAACAGAAACACGTCAGTAAAACATCGAACACTGATGGAGAAACATGGATGACATCAGCATTTACATTTCTATAACCACAGCATCACCTGTAAGACTGAAGCTGGTCTGAATTATGATCCTCTGACCTCATCACTAGAAAAACTCCATCATGGCTCAGAACCAAGCACCGATGAACCTGCTGGGTGGAACCGGTGATTCCTTCTCTACAGAACCATGGATGGTTTGAAGCTTCATTAAATCTGATGTTTGTGTGGTGCAGACCACTGCTGGGCACAAACACATCAACTCCACAAATACTTGAGACTCCCTCTGAAATCATTTATAACTGTGTATTTTAAAACTTCAAACACCAAATATATGCACCATCTTAGCACTAACACAGCCTGCCTTATCTCCAGACAACCAGCAGAAAGGAAAACGGTTGCCTCCTGGAAAACAACAACCAATAGTGTCAAGTAGAATTGCATCTAGATATTCTGGCTTCCCACTTTTTGTGATGAAAGAGACAAATAGAGATGCTGAGCGTTTCTCAGAGAGGTGAGGCTGAGATGGGCTGGATGTGTGAGGACGACGACCATGGAGAGGGCTGATGGCTGCAGATGACAAGGCTTGGAAGGAGCCTTAGGAAACAGGATTATCTTTAAGGGTTGCGTCTTTCAGACCACATCAGTGCCTTGGATTTATTTGCCAGGTTAGCCACAGCTGGTCAGGCGAAACCCAAAGAGTCTGGAAACTGGATCAGTTTTATCTGAGTCAGTTAGCAGAGAGCAGCAGGGAAGCTGGTGGTTCGGAACGTTGGTGAGTAAACCAGAAACTAATCAGTCTGTTAACCAACCAAACAACGAGACCAGCTTGGCTTAAATACAGCAAACCTGCCTGTCCATCTGTCAATCTTTCAGCCCGTCTGTCGGCCGAAACGTCCGTCTTCCGGCCTGTCTGTCTGTCTTAATGCCGGCCAACCAGCTTTCTGTAATCAGGCTGTGCCGTGGGGGAAGAGGAGGCAGGATTAGAGCGGCTTTGTGCTGAGAGGAACATTTTGTTTCCCCACTAAAAGAGTCCATGTTGGCCAACCTGACGCCCTGTAATCCTCCTGACAGAGAGGCCCGCGGCACAGACCCACAGAGACTGACAGAGGGGGCGGAGAGCGGCAGGCTGGGAGGGAGACAGATGGATGGAAACATCAAGGCAGAGAGACGGCTCAGAGAGAGAGGTGAGAAGGCAGGAGACAGGATGATGGACATGTGGAGGGACAGACTGACAGAGCAGAAGTGAATGAGTGAGAAAGAGTCTGAGAGTCTGGCGAACCGATGAAGAGGAGCGACAGAGTGGAGGAAGGAGACAACCAGGAGACGAGAGGAATGGAGCAACTTACAGAAAACTGACAGAAAACTGACAGAAAACTGACAGGAAACTGATAGAAAACTGATAGAAACAGCTTCAGAGCTGGAGAACCAATCACCATCAGTGAGCCTGAACCTGACCTGGTTCCATGGTAACAGAACCCAAACCAACATCAAGGATTTCCTGAAGAACCAGAGTAACTAACGGATCTCAGTCCAGTTTCTGTGGTTGAATCATTAAACAGGATCAGAAGCGCAGGCAGGTAAACGTTACAGGAAACCAGATTATTACTGGAAAACGATTCAGCCCAGAGGAGACGAGCCATCGGCCAAACATGTCTGCTATGGTTGTTTGAAACTTTTAAAACTGGTTTCAAGCATAAAATATATTTTAAAAATCTAAATATCAAAACCATCAGAAACTCTGAGGGACAATATGAGAAATCAGTTCCCATCCAATTATCATGAACACTTTGAGTGAACTTTAAGACGTCGCAAAAAAACAAAGGAAGAAAAATAAAATGTGAATTTGTCATGTTTACCTGCTGGTATGAACCAACCAGGGAAGAAAGAGGAGTTTCATCAGAAGCTGTGCATGGCTGTAATAGCCGAGACGCAGAGATGGAGAACAGATCTCAGAAAGCTACTTCAGATGTTCCAAGACCCGAAGGCCGTCAGACTCCTCATCCAAACCGACTCGGCAGTAATCTGCCTGATGGTTTCTACATGGCTGACTTTCTGCTCGTACGAGGCTGCTGTGGTCATATTCTGTGGTTTGGAACATCTGAGAATTTGTCAGGAGAAAAGCAAAACATCATAACTCCTGATTCGCCAGGTTTCCAGACCAGAAGGATCGTTTTACGTCTTCATGTTGTTCAGAGTCGCTGCATCCGCCTGTTATTTTGATCTGCTGCAGCTCATGTCTCCACAGGGATCAATGAGGTTTGATGTCATTGTGTTGTGTTGAATTAAAAGCTGCAGACAATAAAAGCAATAATAATACAAACGCTGACATCACAGTGACCCTGAAACAGGCCGGGTCCAATCAATGGACGGGTTACAATTTCCCCTCGCTGTGCTGGGATAGTTTTACATACAGTCTCACACACACACACACACACACACACACACACACACACACACACACACACACACACACACACACACACACACACACACACACACACACACACCTATGCACACCCGACCCTTCATACGACTCCGGCTTACAAACACTGACACCCAGAGGACGAGTGGAAGTGACACCGGAGCAACAAACAGCCGGCGAGACGTTCGTCATCTACAACTCACAGATGGCAGAAAGCTAAACTGAAGACAGGAAACACACACATTTTATGATGTCCACACACACACACACACACACACACACACACGCACACACACACACACAATGAAAAGAAACTATGCATCTTTGTTTCCAGAGACGATCGATGGACAGGACTTCAGTCAAACTACTCTCTAACCATCTGCTTTTCTAATCCTGACCACCATTTTATCCCCAGATTTCCTGCAAATCTGACTTCTTCTGAAAGATTAAACTGCTAAGAGGTGAAAGAATATTCAATAGAGAGAGGGAAGGAGAAAGCCAAAGGGAAGAAGGAGAAATGAGAGGAGAAGCAGAGGATGAATATTTAATGCTGTCTGCACATGAGCAGCCCAAACATCCAGGGAAGAGTAAAGACAGTGGAGGACCAAGGCAGCGATCGTATGTAACGGGAACACAGACGCATGAAGACAGAGCTGGATGTTTATTCACCAGCCTACAGACCCTCACGCTGATTTTACCCAGATCTGTTGCTGTAACTGACGAAGATTTTTCTGTTTGTTTTACATAGAAAAATCCCAGACTTGAGTTTTTGAACGGCCGTAAAGCAGGTTTCTGGTTCCTGTGAACCTGAAGGATTCGTTTCGTTTTTAGATGTTCTGTTGTATCTCCCTCGGTCGTTCTGCTGATGACCCAGTTTGGCCCAAGCTTCAGCTGACGGACAGATGAACTTTGGTTAAATAAAACTTTGGTGTACAGAGGAGCCTGCAAGGTGTCCAGATTCCTGTTCCAGAAAATTAGGCCCAAACCATCAGCCCTCCACCACCGTGCTGGACAGCTGGTCTGAGGTGTTGGTGCTAAAATGCTTCATCTGTTTCTTCCGTCTTCCCTTCCAACCAGGAGGCCTGTAGAGACGTTTCCCTGAACTTCACACTCTGACGCTGAGCTGAATCTTCTGTCGTCTGAAGACAGTCTGAGGTGTTTTCCTCTTTTCTCAATGGACTCAAACAGTTTGGACCCTTCCCAGATTGGTGGACAGCAACAGATGCTTCTTTAAGGTCACTGCTGCAGCAAAATGCCACATCTCCTGATTTTACAGCAGTGCTCACACTGAAGATCATTTAATCAGCTGAATCTGATCAGCAGCATCTGCTTTGGTCTAAATGTAGCTTATTTTTGCACAAACTGATCCAAACCAGGAAGCAGCAAGGATAAAGTGCTTTTATATTCTGACCAGCACTAGTTCAGGGTCCGTCGTCTTATGAACCGGGTCATAGATGAAGAAGGAATCAGAAACGCAGAGGGGGAGGAAGTGCTAACCACAGCAAACAGAGCTTCGTGGCATCGGTTCCGGTAAACAGTAAGCTGAGACCCACAGAGCGGGCCGCGGTGTCGGGTCAGCTCTTGTGATGTGCAGATGTAAACTAAAAGCTTCTATCGAACGTCTCAACTGCTGCGGTGACGAGGATCCCCAAGGACGAGGAAGAGGAGGAGGACAGAGATGAAGAGACGCAAAGTGCTGATTGCTTAGAAAGAAACCTGAAACTGGACCTGAAGGACGGCCAGACAGAACCGAACCAGCAGACAGACTCCCTGATACCAGCAAAGATACAACATGACGGGTCACAACAGCAAACAGCAGCTCAACTCTACATGTTTAAAACTGGAGAACAGGACCGACTAACCACAACACACACACACACACACACACACACACACACACACACACACACATACACACACACACATATATATACACACACACACACACACACACATATACACACATACACACACACACACACATATATACACACATACACACACACACACACACATATATATACACACACACACACGCACACACACACGCATACACACACACACACACACACACACACACACACACATATATACACACACACACACGCACACGCACACACGCATACACACACACACAC
The DNA here is from genome assembly GCF_051168715.1 of Poecilia mexicana. Lineage (NCBI taxonomy): Eukaryota > Metazoa > Chordata > Actinopteri > Cyprinodontiformes > Poeciliidae > Poecilia > Poecilia mexicana. The sequence goes on along the minus strand of NW_028263384.1, from coordinate 21,166,594 downwards.
ACACACACACATATATATACACACACACGCATACACACACACACACACACACACATATACACACACACACACACACACACACACACACATATATACACACACACACACACACACACACACATATATACACACATATATACACACACACACACATATATACACACATATACACACACACACACACATATATACACACATATACACACACACACACACACACACACACACACACTCATCATCATGTCATCCTCAGTCGATCGAAGCTCCACTTCATCCATTTATGTGGTGAAACAGAGACTCTGATCTCGGGCTTCTGTTGGGACACATTAACCGCCCAACCTGCTCCACCCAGTCTGCTGACCCCCTGAGCCGTGACCTATGACCCTGAAGTCCCCCTGAGCTTGTTGGGATCAATGTAACATCGTCCATTAAGACCAAAGTACTGGTTTGTTAAGCAGCTCATGTTAAATAACGAGCCTCTGCGGAGAGACTGGACTCTCCTTCGGTCTGGTTTCTACTGAACCTCAGAGCGCTGGTCAGTCTGGTTTAACTGGTCCTTTACTGGTCCAGAATAAACGTTTTACTACCATGATGCGTATTCGTACTCAGTGCCACATAAATTATCTCTTTCTGTTAAAGTCATGGCTGAAACTGTGGGAAATGAAGGAATTTGTCCAGAGAAGTCCAGGAAATCGGTACAATGAAAACTCGCCTGTCCACTGAATGCAGAGTCCAGGTGGTTCAACGAACACGTACAGGACAGTGGGGTGTGTGGGAGCCTTATGTAGTCTGCCATCCTTATGGGTGTCCCCAGTAGATTCCAGTAGATTCCAGAATCAACTGGAATCTACTGAATCCAGTAGATTCTGTTTGACTGAAGACTAAAACTCCATCATCTGCTCCACCTCCAGCTGCTGTGGCTCTGTTCCCCTCCTGGCCTGTGGGGGCGCTGCACCAAGAACCACTGAAGGAAACGACACAAAAACCTCTCAAGACACTGAGAGCAACTTCCTTCTTCACCAGATGGAAACAAGATGGAGGCGTCAGGTTTTGCGGTTTGAGGATTTCTGTTTTAACAAAAAACCATGAATCATTTGTCCTGCTAGTGTTAGAATTTCATGTTTGTTTTTTGGTTGTATTTACCCAGAATGCCATGCGCTGCAGTCTGCTTCCTGCATTAGGAGTGGTCTCTGGTCCACTTGGTGTTCACATATACAGCACCACTTCAACCAAACTGAGACCTCGGTTCGTAGTCAGACCAAAGTTTGTTTTCTTGGTCTGCATCAGAGTTTGATGGTGCATTCACACCTGCCCAAACGAACCGGACTTTCTGGGCAAACGGACTGGAGTAGGAGTAAAACAAACTTAACAGCTGGTGGGAATGTGTTTGTCTCCAATCAGCCAAGAAAACTTCAACAAGATATTAATCTGCAGGTTTTCAGCTTCTTGAGGAGATGAAATGTGTCTTAAAGGTAAAGAGTTGATGTTAATTTATCTGTTTAACTGAACAGTTGTGTCCGTCTTATTTGGAGATGTGTTCCTCTGCACACACATCATCAGCCTCTTCAGGAGATCCAGTCCTACCGAGCGAGAAGCAGATGCAGGGGCTGTTCAGGGAGGAGCCGATCGCACACACACACACGCAGCGTGAGTGTGTGTTGGGTGTACCGAAGGGCCCCGTGGGAAGGAAAGCTTCACCAGCTGTGTTCTGACACACAGGAACACTCAAGGCCCGAGGACAACACACACCCACATACACACACTCATAGATCAGCCGTGTGCACTGAGCCGTGTCTCGATGACAAACAAACAAACTAATGGATATGCATACAAACATTGCTCCAATGCAAAACATGACTAACATGTTGGGATAAAAATTCACAGTCGTGTCCTCACCAAGAAACCACAACATGGCTTTTATTCTTACAGGAACTGTCACAAATAAGACATCATCCCTGGGTGGTACGCTCCGAGTAAAGAGGACAGGGAGGAGAAATGTAAAGCAAAGGGGGAGGATGAGGAGGAGGTGTGTTTATTCGTCTGTGGAAGAGACACTTGACCTGGTTTCTCTGAGAAACACTCAAACCGGGAGCGTCGTTCAGAGGGAATCGTACAGCCGATCAGATGAAATATTAAAGAGACGGAGACGTGTACAGCCACAGCGAAGACGGCCGTAAAAGAACATCACCTCAGTCAGGACGCTGATCCTGTGGGAAGAAATATAACGGCCGTCCCTTTGCTCAGCACCGGTCCGTAGGAAGGAATCATGCTGCGGGCCAGCAGCCGGGAGCCTCCGCCATTAAAAGCTGGCGTGTTTCTTGATGCTGGTCAGGCAGCGCTGCTGTTGCACTGCTGCTGAAACACAATCTGGTGATGATTCTACAGAACCTCCTGAGCGAGCGCGGCTCCTCTTGGATCAAATTGTGCAGCGGACGACCGGATCGGTTTCCAGCTTTACAAAGTAAAGGCATCAGCTGTTTCACCTGCCAAACTAAATACACACACAGCTGAATTTAAGTCCAGCTTCACTGAACACACAAACAGAACTTTAACAAAACCCAACTCCATCCATCCATTTTCGGTCCCTTTACCTTTACGCTCACAGTTTTCCACCCCTGCCAGGGAACGTTTCCGTGTCACACAAACAACTTAAAAGAAAAGGTGTTTTAGTAGAAAAGCTTGTGTGAAGATCGACTTGGAACAGGGAGATACTAAGTTTACATGAAGTCAACACGATGTGGCTGATTTTAGGGCTTTCAGTGGAGCATGTGAAGAATATGCTACATCTAACTCCAAACGAAACTAAAACTAAAACTGAATGAACAAGTTATTAACCAGGTCAGCACAGAACTAGCCAACAAATAACAGAAAGACCTGAACGTACTGCAATGTTATACAAATATTCAGCAGACATGTTCACAAGAAAAACATGATGTAGCTGATTCCAACCCGAGGTTCAGCCTCCTGGGATGAGCCGCACTGTGGATCCTCTCTCATCTGGAGCCGACTGGGTCGACAACAGACCAGCAATACCAAACACCTAAACGCCTCAAAGTGGAAATGTTCAGCCATAACACTCAGCACAACCAGGGAACACCAACCAGCGCTTCAGAGTAAAGAAGGCATGGTGGTGGCAGGCTGGTGGTTTGGTGGCTCCGGGACCAGGATGCCTTGCGGTCATTGAGCCGACTGTTAACTCTCTGTAGACTCAAATGTCAGAACAACTGGCCGTCAGCTGGAGCTTGAGGAAGTGGAGTCTTCTCTTTCTACCAGATGCTGGATCGCCGGTAAATCCTGTCAGCGTTCCCATTTGCAAAGAGGGAAAAACACCTTTGGGTCAGGTTGTCATCCGAGCAGCTCCCAGACTCCAATGAGCTGAGACTCTCTAAGCATGGTTCGGAACAGCACAGCATACTGCAGGACAAACTTTAGCCCAGTCATGCTTAGCTGAGAGATTTGGAGGGTTGTTATACTTCAGACCCAAGGAATTAAGACCCAACATGCCAGTCATTTGGCAGACATGTTGAATGGACCCATTATCCTCATCACCCCCAACTGGTGCAGAACCTGGTTACAGACTAACGATCCTGAGGAGCGATGATCATCTCGATGGTTATAAATATTTGGGTTAATGACACCAACATGAGACCCAGTTTGGTCCAAAAGTAAACATTTCTATAGGCGGTACCAGTTAGTGGCTCCTTTAAGGTATGGATGAAAAACAGCTTGAAAATTTCTCGGCTCAACAGTCTTATCACTTCCTATAGATCATACTGGGACATTATTCCTATGTGTGTGTGTGTTTACCCCATGCATGCTAAGCCTGAATAGGTCCAGAATGTGGGCTTGTTTTCCGGTGCGGTATGTACATATGAGGCTTTGTGCGCGTCAGTTGCTGCAGATCACAGCATTAGTCTTGAGCCGGAGGTCAGTGGGGGCGAGGAGGGAGCGCCGAGTGGGGGATCGACTCCAACATGGCTTCTTTTATAAAGCACAAAGTATTAGATGATGTTTCAGGAGCAGAGCCAGAAACGGTCCGCTTAAACGACAAGACGTAAACAGAACCAGAGCTTTAAGAAGTACACAGCGGCAACACCTGTTCAAAGCTCAGCTAAGCTGCTAGAGGAGTGCAAAGTCATGGTTGGTTCTGTTTAATAAGATTAAACCAGAACCTGCTGTTAACCCATGAAGTCAGGAGCATCTGCTTGTCCATTCAGTCTGAGCAGAAATCAGGTTTGATCTGCAGTGATGAGATGAACTGTGGAGCTTCATTTCCCTCAAACCAAACCTTTACAGACACCTGCTCTGTGTCTGGACCCAAACCCGTCTGCAATCCACAGATACATGTTTGGACCAGACCAAGCACAGCGTAGCAGCTGTTGAGCACGGAGGAGAAGGGTGATGATGTGGGCTTGTTTTTGCAGCCATGTGACCAGGATCTCCTCTGTATCTTCTGAATAATGCCTTCCTGCTGTCTGGTCCAGGTTCTGACTGACGATGCTTCATCCTCATCTTCTCAGTGCTCAGAGGTGATCCGGTCGGTTCCGTTTCTCCACAGAAGTGACCACAGGTGATCAGTGGGCTTCAGACCTGGGGAGCATCCAAACCGTCTAAGATCTGATATTTAACCCAGTTGTTTCCTTTGAGTCTTGTGACGTGTTGCACATTTGATTTCTCAGATCATCACCAAACTGTTCCTGGACAGCTGAACGATGTTCCTGTTGGGTTTTGATCCGTTCTTGGGTAGCACTGAGGCAAAGTCTCTCCGATCAGAACCAACCGGATTCATGGATTAGCATCTTCACAGCATTTGCTTCGTCAGGTACCCAAAACAACCAGGAGCAGGAATCAACAGAGTGAAGAAATCCTTCTGGACGGATTCTGCTGTCCTGGCAGGAGTTCAGTCTGTACTTGATGGTTTCCTCGGACAGAAGACGCTTCATTGCAGCCCCTCTACTCCGAAACCCTCCAGATTTCCAAAACTCTGCCTTGGAAATCCTAAAACATTCTTCTATGCAGGTCAATGGATTTCTGAAGAACCAGAACCAATGTCCTCCAAACATTTCCTTCATGTGTGGCAGTCTGATGGAGCTCAGATGGTCCTGCTACTTTTTCAATCTGTGGCAAGACCACAGATTGAAAAAGGTGGACGTCATTTGATTGGGCACCAAAGTTGCAACATTCATTATTTCCAGCAGCTGTGGTTCTTGTTCTCACTGAACCGCACCAGAGTTCACTCCTCCCCAAACGATCCGGACTTTCTGTACAACTGAAGTTGGACTAAAGCGTACTGAACATGACTGATGTGAATGAACCCTCAGATTGACACCTGGAGCTTTCAGAACCACTGTTTGCATCACAACTGTGAGAAGAAAGTGCACAGTAAAAAATGCTGGGTTATTTTCATAACCCAATTTCTGGGTTAAAGCTGTTGGGTCATAGGTTGGGTTAGTTTGACCAAATATTGGGTCAAAATTCATAACTCATGAGTTGGGTCAGAAATTTATCGGAAGTCTACATCTTGCACACTTCTGTTGGGCCAGGAGTTGGGTGGGTAGATTTACCCAAACGGTTGGGTTAAAGATGAAACTTGGAAGAAGCCACGCCCCTCTTCACAAGCCTCCATTTTCAACATGACTGTGAACATTGCATAACGGACTTCTCCTCTACTTTGAAATAAGACATGGTAAGTAAAAAGAAGATAAAGTTTCAACGTTAATAGAATTTTATACATAAATTGAATTTATTTCAAACATGTTTGATATTTATTTTTATGGTTATTTAAAATGTTTATTACGGTAGGTTCCTCTGACAAAGAGCTTCGGTGTTGCTACAACACGGATGTTGGGGAAAAATAGATGAAGGGGAAGGGCACAATTTGTCAAGTAAATTAAATTCAGTTTTTAATATAACCTCAATCATATTTGTTCATAACTTAACATAGTCAAATTTTAAAAATCGATTTAGTTTTAAAAGAAAAGGTAGTTGACGGTTTGTCCCCTGATTTTTGCAATATGCGCGCGCATGGTCAGCGGGCTGAGGCTACGTGTTCGAACACCAGCAGTAATGGCGGAGGAGAGCGAGCAGAGCTTTAATAATGTGGGTATATTATGCTTGTTGAAAATAAAATAACTTTTGCAAAGTTATTAGGCGATAAATTAGTTGTGTAAACCTGAATTATGCGCTCGGTTTATTAACATATAGCTTAATTACAAACATGCTCGGACTTGTTCGCACTTATCGCTTCCCTCCAGCCGCCGGCTCGTCTCTCCCGCTCAGTCAGTTGACCGGGCGGAGCGGCTCGTTAAGCCGAAAGAGAACGACCGTCTCCCGGCACATTGCTTTCAAACTCCCGCTGGTTTTCGGCAACGAATTAAAAGCAAAACTAAGACAATATCTAATGTTAATGTTTGCTCATTTTATTATTATTGTTACTATTAATTACAAATACATTTATTTAAAGTTGGTGCTGAAAGTTATTCAGCACTAAGTTTGTGTTAAGTTTTACTTCTAAATTAAATTATATGTGTCATTTTATTTTATTAAGAGCTATATTTATTTTTAGGAACATAAAATTACTCTGAACATTTGAAATTGCTGGCTAATTACAAGTTATTTGCAGTGGAGACAGCTATAAGATTTAATTCAGTCATTCTTAAAGTTTGATTTGTGATTTTCTTTTCTGATAGATTTTGTAATTTTACATCCAGGATCTTCAGGAGAATTAAGCGAAACTCCTCGTTCTCAAGGAAGACATTCTGCATGACCAAGAACATGAGTCTGCTCCCTCAAGGTATTGAAGCTCAGAAGAAATGTTCTCTAAAATGTTTTCATGCTTTCTAGTTACTGCAACATTTTAACACTAACTTATGTTTGATACAGAAGATGATGTAGTCCTGCAGCTGCTGCCAGTACCCCTTCCTGCTCCACCTTACTAATTTGGGAGAAGTTTCAGATCCATCAACCTGGAAATTCAGATGTTTTCATTGATATCCAGCCTGTAAGTCAACCTTCATCTCTGAATAATGCTCAGATCGTTTAAATAATTGCATTACATTCAATAGTGAGGTTTTGTGTTAAACTAGAATCAGTCAGAAATTAGTTTTTGAGAATGTATCCCTTTACCTTTAAATTCACTAATGGCCTGTTTTTGTGTCTTCTCTCTTGTTCTCAACAAAGATCTTTTGTATGGCCAAGAAGAGAAAGGAGCGGCCGTCTTCTCAACAACATGAATTTTCTCCCTTAAGGTATTGAAAGCTGAAGAGATGTTTATAAACTGTTAACATTTTAACACAAGCTTATGTTTGCCAGACAGACAAGATGATGTAGCCCTGACGCTGCTGCCAGTACTCCTCCCTACTTACACATTTGGGAGTAGAGTTTCAGATCCATCAACCTGGAAGTTCAGATGTTTTCATTGATATCCAGCCTGTAAGTCAACATTCATCTCTGAATTATGCTCAAATTGTTTGCTGTTTATATAAGTTCATCACTAATGGCCTGTTTTTTCTGTCTTCTCTCTCCATCAGGTTGGGACAAACCTGGTGGTGCATCTACAAAATGTGACAACTTGTATGTCCTCATGCAGGGAGACAGGCAAAATGCTAAAGTGTCGTTAAAAATGCTCCTTGTTTAATGGCTGAACGGTTTACTTGTAGTTTGCTTTAAAACAGACTTTTTTTCATTAAATGTTTTCTAATATGGAGTAACAGATACTTCTGGAGTTGTAGCCAAATGAATTGAAGTGATTTAACTACTTATGTTTTATAACTTTTGTAAATGAAATTGCTGGCTCTATATATGTATCATGTGAAAATAAAAGAAGCTTTAAATTCATATGCCTTTTAATCCTTTTTTTATATAGTGAAATTTAAAATAATTTTTTTTAACCCAACTATAGTGGTATAATAACCCTTGTGTTGGGTTATGAATTTCAACCCAATTTTGGGTCAGTTTAACCAATTTAAACAAGTCAATTTAACCCAACGTTTGGTTAGTTGCCATGACCCAATGTGCTGGGTCAAACCCTCAACCCAACCCAGTTGGGTTAAAACAACCCAGCGTTGGGTCGGTCCATATTTGACCCAGCGCTGGGTTACGTATTGGGTTATTTTTAACCCAGCAGTTTTTACTGTGTGTGAAGGTCAAATGCTCTGAGAGCTGGACTGTCAAGTCATGAGAAACCGTGTCAGTGTGTGAATCTCTGCTTCGCTTTATAAATCTGCTTAGAAAACCCGTGTAAACACTGTCGGTTCCACCCACCGTCACTGAGAGGGGGGGAAACTCCAATCTGTTGCTGCTGGGTTTTTTAAGTAACGAACACAGACGGGAAATGACATTAGGAACAGTGAGTACGGATAAGCAGCGCTCTGATTATCTCTTTCGACAGCCTCCGTGGTCCGCCGAGCCAACCTCCCCCGTCCCGTAAAGGATGCATCAAGTCTATTCGGTTTGCAGAGCGTCTGTTAAGCCGTTAGTCATGGGCTAATGAGGCCAAACAGTGTGCGTTTCTATGTAAGCAGGGCTGCATGCACGGCGCTCTGAGCACGTCAGAGGAGCAGTTGCTCTGGAGCATGGCATTAGACTTGCAAAGGGGAGGTCAGAGAGGACGTTAGTGTGAGTGTGAAAGAGAGAAAACCCGGCGAATGTGTGTCTCTCTGTGGGGACGGACTTCTGCTTCATTTAAACCACAGGCGGAAATTCACTGGAGGCGCTGGATGAGCGCGTTCTGACGCTCCCAACAGACCCGCATGCATCGAGGAAAAAACAACAAACTGCAGAAAATTACTAGAAAAGATTTCTGAACCGACTAATAACTGTGAAATTAGACATAGAGCTACTTCTACCAGATGTGCATTTCATTTGGCTAACAGAGGAGAAGACTTGTTTAGCCCCATCTGGAAAGGCCTGCCCTCATTTTAAAGAATAACCTTAAAAGAAAAAATCAAGACGAGGAGGTGAGCTACACATCCCAACTGTAAAAAAAGCTGCAGACTATAAACAACAGCAAGAGAACAAAATCACTATAATGTCAGAAATCAGTTCACTGATTGATTCCTGAACCCAACAGACCAGTTCAGGAAAACTTTCAGATCCCATTTTTTCACCTTGTCTCCACATATCTCATGTCTGAACGGAAACATTCCCAATCCGGAGATAATTCCAGGTCAACTGCAGGAAACCTTCAGTTTCTGCGCCGGTTCTGAGTTGGACCGGTTCTGACATCATCCTCTGGTCTGTTCAGGTTTCCTATCTGTTCAGTTCAAACTAATCAGAGGTTTAAATGAGTCCGAGCATCTGAACCTCAGTCCCAGAAACCAGGAAGAACAAACTCTACAACTAATCTAGAAGAAAGTAGAAGAAGAAGAAAACTACAAAAATGGCTCCACTGTTGTTTCTGTCAGCAGGAACGATTTATCATTATGTTCTCATGTTCAGGTGTTAATCTGAACTTTTAAAGCTCCTGTCATCCAAACGCCAGCTTCAATATGGAAGTAAAGTATTTTTCATAATTTTTGTAAAATTATTAAAAACTGGAATCGTTCAGCAGTCAGACAGGAAACCGGATAAATGAGTCTAAAAACCAGAACCAGGTAAAACAGAAAACCTTCAGTGTTCTGGCAGGAGCAATAAATAATTAATAATAATAATTAATAATAATAACAACAACAACAACTGATAGATTCACCCTTTGTTCCATAAGTATAATTATATTTTTAGGGTACTTTCATCATATTTAATCAAAGCCTAATAAAACTAGGAGTGAAGAATCAGAGTATCGTTTGTTGCGTTCACTGATCATCTGGAAAATCTGAGTTTCCAGTTTCATGAACAATGAGGAGGAAATAAATGGATTTAAACAGAAATTAAACAGTTCGGTTATCTAAACAGTCAAAAGCTTCAACAGAGGCGTGTGTGTGTGTGTGTGTGTGTGTGTGTGTGTGTGTGTGTGTGTGTGTGTGTGTGTGTGTGTGTGTGTGTGTGTGTGTGTGTGTGTGTAGGTAACGCAGGTAGATCAGCAGCATCTTGAAGCGTCTCATCCATCCTGAGTATCGACAGCGGTGTCTCCTTCTCCCAGCCGTTCGATCCCCGGTTCTCCACTTCCTGCGAGCGCGACACCCGACGCCGCCCGCCAGCGTCTGTCTGCGTGTTTTTCTGCAGTATTTGCAGCGTGCAGGGATCGGGTGGCATGCTGTTCTCTTCATGGCAGCGTTTTTCCAGAGCGGCGCGGTCCCTGAGCGGGTCTCGGGTTGGTGGCCGAGCACAAACACATCGTCTGGCTGCAGCAGGCCGCGGCTCTCAGACAGGCAGCAGCGATAGCCGCATGTTTACAGCCCAGTCACCCTCTGATGCACACAAACACACCAAACCACCAACACAACACTTCTCACTGCCTTTCACTTCATAACTGTCGTGTTATGAAGTGATAAAAATGTTCAGGGGAATTTTCAGACACTTTGAAATTTGAAACCAAGATAATTATTGATCAGCTGCTTTGGCTGCAGAAATAAACACGACTGAAAAACTATCAATGAACATAAGCTTAGGAGACTGAGACAAACACTGGAACAAAAGAGTTACACTGCCCCCTGCAGGCACGGAGAGTTCACATTCATGCAGCAAATCTTCGCACTCAGTTCAGACCTTTTGCACAGTCGTTCCTGCGACTGATTAAATGCGACTGCAGTCAGACTTCTGAGTGAACGTTTTACGCCCCCAAAGCGACCCGCATGCGCAGAAGAAGAATGTAGCTGTTACCCAGCAGCGCTCCGTTCAGAGCGGTAAAGATGGCCGCCGCAGCGGTAAAGATGGCCGCCGTCTCTGGATGAATTTTAAAGATGTTGAGAGCGACAGCATGGTCAACAGGAAGCTGACAAACAGGAAGCTAACTGCTAACAGCAACGGCCTTTAGTGAAGCATTGGCTGCAGCTTCTGAGCCGGTTCTGACCCGGTTCGGTTTGGGTGTTGGGCCAGAAGTGGTCGGTTGGGATGTGATGCGTTCACTGCTTTCATCACTTCATTATCATTTTCAGACATTGATTATGTCCAGATTTATTGTCCGGATTCTTCTGGAGCAGAATTATGACGTAAAAGTTGTTTAAATAACATTTACTGTTCATCTTCCCGTTCATGAATACGCTCTAATTTAAGCTGAACTATTTTATTTCCCAGTAAAACATGAAATAGTTCAACAGGTGTGAATACTTTCTGCAAGACTAAACTGGGGAGGGAACCGAAGCGCGAGAGACGTCTGAACCCGTTCGTCCCGGTGTTCCTGTTCTCCATCATGTGACGGATCAGTTCTTCAGACCAAAGGTAAAAAGAGCTGCTGCCTCGTCTGACTGAGCCGACCAGAACAGCAGCAGCGTTTCCCCGCAGCGAGGCGGCGCCGCACACAGAGCTCCCTGAGACCCGTTCACAGTGTGTGTTTACAGCTGCACACACACACACACACGCACACATGCACACACACACACACACACATCTAGATGTGAGGCTGTCAATCTGTGTTTACTGTGTGTGGACAGGTTTCTGCGCCGGTTAACGTCTCAAAGAGGACGATTCTGTCAGAGCCGGTATGTCAGACGGCCTGCGTCTGTCTGCTGGTCGCTGCACAGTGGGTCAGTGTGGGTGTGTTTGACTCAGTGTGGGTGTGTTTGACTCGGTTTGGGTCTGTTTGACTCGGTTTGGGTCTGTTTGACTCGGTTTGGGTCGGTTTGACTCGGTTTGGGTCAGTGTGGGTGTGTTTGACTCGGTTTGGGTCTGTTTGACTCGGTTTGGGTCTGTTTGACTCGGTTTGGGTCGGTTTGACTCGGTTTGGGTCAGTGTGGGTGTGTTTGACTCGGTTTGGGTGTGTTTGACTCGGTTTGGGTCTGTTTGACTCTGTTTGGGTCTGTTTGACTCGGTTTGGGTCTGTTTGACTCGGTATGGGTGTGTTTGACTCGGTTTGGGTGTGTTTGACTCGGTTTGGGTGTGTTTGACTCGGTTTGGGTGTGTTTGACTCGGTTTGGGTGTGTTTGACTCGGTTTGGGTGTGTTTGACTCGGTATGGGTGTGTTTGACTCGGTATGGGTGTGTTTGACTCGGTATGGGTGTTTTTGACTCGGTTTGGGTCTGTTTGACTCGGTATGGGTGTGTTTGACTCGGTTTGGGTGTGTTTGACTCGGTTTGGGTCTGTTTGACTCGGTATGGGTCTGTTTGACTCGGTATGGGTCTGTTTGACTCAGTTTGGGTCTGTTTGACTCGGTTTGGGTCAGTGTGGGTGTGTTTGACTCGGTTTGGGTCTGTTTGACTCAGTTTGGGTGTGTTTGACTCGGTTTGGGTGTGTTTGACTCGGTTTGGGTGTGTTTGACTCGGTTTGGGTGTGTTTGACTCAGTTTGGGTGTGTTTGACTCGGTTTGGGTGTGTTTGACTCGGTTTGGGTCTGTGTGGGTGTGTTTGACTCGGTTTGGGTCTGTTTGACTCAGTTTGGGTGTGTTTGACTCGGTATGGGTGTGTTTGACTCGGTTTGGGTCTGTTTGGGTCTGTTTGACTCGGTTTGGGTCTGTTTGACTTGGTGTGGGTCTGTGTGGGTGTGTTTGACTCGGTTTGGGTGTGTTTGACTCGGTTTGGGTGTGTTTGACTCGGTTTGGGTGTGTTTGACTCGGTTTGGGTCTGTGTGGGTGTGTTTGACTCGGTTTGGGTGTGTTTGACTCGGTTTGGGTGTGTTTGACTCAGTTTGGGTCTGTTTGACTCTGTTTGGGTCTGTTTGACTCGGTTTGGGTCTGGTTGACTCGGTTTGGGTCTGTTTGACTCTGTTTGGGTCTGTGTGGGTGTGTTTGACTCGGTTTGGGTGTGTTTGACTCGGTTTGGGTCTGTTTGACTCGGTTTGGGTCTGGTTGACTCGGTTTGGGTCTGGTTGACTCGGTTTGGGTCTGGTTGACTCGGTTTGGGTCTGTGTGGGTGTGTTTGGGTCTGTGTGGGTGTGTTTGACTCGGTTTGGGTCTGTTTGACTCGGTTTGGGTGTGTTTGACTCGGTTTGGGTCTGGTTGACTCGGTTTGGGTCTGGTTGACTCGGTTTGGGTCTGGTTGACTCGGTTTGGGTCTGTTTGACTCGGTTTGGGTCTGGTTGACTCGGTTTGGGTCTGTTTGACTCGGTTTGGGTCTGGTTGACTCGGTTTGGGTCTGGTTGACTCGGTTTGGGTGTGTTTGACTCGGTTTGGGTGTGTTTGACTCGGTTTGGGTCTGTTTGACTCGGTTTGGGTCTGGTTGACTCGGTTTGGGTCTGGTTGACTCAGTTTGGGTCTGTTTGACTCGGTTTGGGTCTGTGTGGGTGTGTTTGACTCGGTTTGGGTGTGTTTGACTCGGTTTGGGTCTGTTTGACTCGGTTTGGGTCTGGTTGACTCGGTTTGGGTCTGTTTGACTCGGTTTGGGTCTGGTTGACTCGGTTTGGGTCTGTTTGACTCGGTTTGGGTCTGGTTGACTCGGTTTGGGTCTGGTTGACTCGGTTTGGGTCTGTTTGACTCGGTTTGGGTCTGTGCGGGTCGCTGTGCTCACCCATGCTGTTGGTGGAGCTGCACCACATCAGCAGACAGCCGGTGCACAGCAGGTTGAGCGCTCCGAACAGCAGGATCCTCCACGACTGAAAATGACAGAAAACAAACAGAAGAAATGAGAAACATGAGGCGCAAAACGCTCCAGCCTGTTGGTCCAGACCCAGAAAACAACCAGATTTAACTCTATTTAATGCTAACTGAAAACATACAATTAGAAGTCAAAAACGTTTGTTAAAACTATTCAAAGTTAACATTTTACACCTGGAAAATTTGAAATGATACACAAATATGGAGCAAGAAATATTTCCTTCAGTTAGACAAGTTAGTTTTATTTTAGCACCTGCTGGTTTTATTTTGAAAATCTAATACCAGGAAATGCAGGTCACCAGTTGCCATGGCGATTCCTGTTTATCCAGTGGAGCCCACAGCATCACTATTTTATTAAAACTCACCAACACCTGCATGTGTAAACTGCCTATATGAGCTTGTCAACAGTATTTTAAAACTTGACATAAAATAGATGTAAAAACAGCTCCAGGGCTTTTCAACAGTTTGGTTAAAATCTGTTCTAAAATGTTTTTCTATTGGATTCAGATTTATGTAATCAGGCGGCGCGATAAAGAGCAGGACATGATAAAAACAGATCAAATGTTTTGTATGAAGCTTTTCAGCCTCATGCTGGTCTTTGTTTGGACCTCCATGGAGAACAGAGTATTTAAGGGTTCTGGTCCAGATGGATGGCAAAGGAAACAGAATGAGTCCGTTTTAGGACGGACCGAACCATCCTGGGAAATCCCAGCTCAGACTGGAATAAGCCAATAATCCAGCTTCACTATCTTTACCTTCACTTTATCCAAGGAGCAGAAATTCACCAAACCTCTTCTTCATTTTCTCTCATTACTAATTTTCCATTTCAGAACCAAAGATCTTATTTTTTATAACGAGGAGATAAAAGTTTAATTTTCCAGTCAGAGTCAAACATCAAACCCTTAAAATGAGAATTAATTTATGTTTTTAGCAGGACAGATGGAGATCACCTCCAGGATTCAAAGGTTTTCTGCTCTAACATCCATTTAGCTGCAGTTTTATAAAGAACCTCAGCAGAACCTCCATCAGCCCTGCAGCGGTTCGGTTCAGAGCTGCAGGTTAGACCCGGTCCGGACCCGGTCCGGTCTCTCTCAGCAGGTCTAGGTGAATCCTGACTGAAGGAGAGGTGAGTGTGTCTGAACATGTCGGCTGCGCTCTGACTCAGTTTGTGGCTGCAGCAGCTGCAGCAGCTGCAGCAGCTGCAGCCCAGGGGAAGGTCACACTGGAAATGGCTGCAGCGCAGGAAAACATGCATCTGCAGGATCTACCGATTTACTCCGCACTCATCAGATCACTAAACCTGCAGCTGTCAACAGCTGTAAGACCCGGAAATCTGGGATCTGGAATGAAAAACGCAGCCATGAAGCGACTGAGTGGTTTATTTAAGACTCAGCGTTTCAGCTGGATCAGTTTAAACCTGAAATACGTTCAACCTGCAGGGCAGCCTGACAGGAAAACTGTTTCCATCTACAGGGATTCACAGACGAAGGGACATTCCTCTATTAACCGATCAATAAAGGGACAACAAAACAAGTCTGATCGTTTTTTACTGGATGTGAATCAGGAGAAGCTAAAACTGCAACCAGAGGAGTTCTGGACAGGATACTTTAAGGACAAAGAAGGTTTTATCTTAAATCATATTTTTTGTACAGTTTTGTTTCACTACGCCTCAGACTGTGTTGTTCTTTTAGTAAATTGACTTTTTCTTGAGTCTGTGCAACTCTGGAGCAAACAGGTGTACAAAAAGGAAGGAGAGACTTCTGGTTCTGACTTACTTCCTGGTTTTATTTTCCTTTTTAACACTGATTTTTATCTCACTTTCATGTTGATTTTAACCTGATTTCTTCTTTGTTTTATTTTAGTTTTTCCTGGTTTTTATTTCTTGTTTTTATTCTGAGTCTCCTGATTTTATCCACATGTTTTCTCTGCTTTCGCTCCAGTTTTGTCCTCATTTAACCTCAGATTTCTCCAGATTTTCTCCAGGAGAGGGCGCTGTGGTAAATTTACACAAAAACTCAGCAATCCACTGATAAAGATCTCTTTAGGTCCCAGTTAACAGGTTAAAGGTTACAGTTCATGATGGGACGATTAGATGGGACTAAAATATAACTGAAGAAGAAACCTTCTCACATGCCAGCTTCATATTCCAGGCTGCAAACTGAATCTGAACTGAAGGCAGTTCAGGAGTAAATCTGGTCAGAGAATCCAGCACCGATGTTTGGAGAAAAACAAACTCCTCCAACTAACGGTTGGGCTTCGTTTGCAGCCACATGGAGCCGAGTCTGCACTCCCCCCAGCCCTGATCGTCGCTTTAACCCAACTCCAGTCCGTTTGTCTAGATCAGGGGTCCCCAAACCTTTTCCTGAGGGCCACGTAACTTTCCCCTTCTCTGGTGGGGGCCGGAGTCAGTTTGTAACAGAAAAAGGAGTGCCAAAATGTAAAAATGTATTGTTTTCCAGAAACCACAATCAAATAACCCTCTCTGGGTTCTTCACAGAAGAAAAGTCAGGAAATAAATAATAACACTATTAATGAAATAAATACCGTATTTTCTGGACTATAAGCCACAGATTTCTCTGCCGCTCCAGGTTTTCCACAGCGATGCAGCAGCAGCAGAGGACAGCCAACATCTGAGTCATAACAGGTCAACTGAATATCACATTTATTAGAAAAAGTTGCCAAGTTTAGATTGAACTGAACTGATTACAGTAGTAATCAGTTCAGTTATAGTAATCAGTAGTAGTTTCTGAACGGAAACTGTAACAGTAAAAGTGCTGATCCTTCATGTTGCTACTAGCATGAGCTAAATGAGAATGGGCGCTTTCTTCTTCTCCTGTTCCTTCTTCTCCTTCTTTAGATTTCAACAGCAGCTTGCATCCATTATTGTTGCACTACTGCCATCTACTGGATCCTAATATCTATACCTCAAATTCTCATAATGATCCCAGTATTATTTAAAAAAAAAAAACGAAAAATCTTCCTTTTCCCCTCAATGCTATTTAATTGATCAACAACATTCTCAAATTTCAATTCCCTATTAAAACCTAATTCCATTTTAATGGGCGCTTTCTTCTTTTATTTCCAATTTTGACTTCCAATGATTCACTTCCTGCTAAAGAGCCCCCTGGTGGTTGAAGAGAAATCCTCATATAAACGGCTTATAGTCCGGAAAATACGGTATATGAAAAAAAATCTGAATGCTCTCAGGTATTGTTCAGGGGGCCGGACCAAATGTGGAGGCAGGCCGGATCCGGCCCGCGGGCCGTAGTTTGGGGACCCCTGGTCTAGAACATCCGGTTCGGTTGGGGAGATGTGAATGTGTAATCAGAGAAAAGTGAACTCTGGTTTGGTTTGAATGTGAACGCCAAGCGGACCAGAGACCGCTCCAAAAGCAGGAAGTGGACCACAGCGCAGGGCATTCTGGGTAAATACAACCAAAGCTAACATGTTAGCCCAGCGCTAGCAGCAGAAATGGCTCCTGGTCTTTAGCCAAAGACTAAAGAGAAATCCTCCAATCGCTAAAATCTGACGCCTCCATCTTGTTTCCATCTGGTGAAGAAGGAAGTTGCTCTCTGTTTTCAGAGGTTTTTGTATCGCCCCCACAGACCAGGAGGGGAACTGGTTGGTTTCACTCAGAGAACCACAGCAGCTGAAGGTGGAGCAGATGATGGAGTTCTGGGTCCAGTAGAACCGGATCAACCGGACTATTAGGTGAGAAAACAGCTGAACTCCTCCACAGATCAAAGTATTCTGCATCGACAACTGGAGAACGATCCCAAACATAGAAAATGTACCACGGAATAATGAAAATATATATCAGTATGTTGCAATGGCCTAGTCAAAGTTCAAAGCTAAATATCCAGAGGGAGACCTGAATGAAGTGACCTGATGTTTTGAAGAATAATGGAGGGTTTAAAATCGGTTCATGTTACACAAACATTTTTGTTAAAGGTTTCAAAATAAACCTAAAAGCCGTTTGAGTCCAAACGGTTCTGATGCTGAGCAGCAGCCAGCAGAACATTCTGCCGTCCAGCTGAAACCCGGCCAGGGTTCTGGGAGGCAGTGTTGGTTTTCCAGCAGCTGCAGGTATTTTGGTTGGATGGAGGAGAAGACAGCAGCATCGACCCCCGATCGCCTCGTGAGGCATGAAGGTGACCCCACTTCCTGCTCTGGTTCTGGAGCCGAGCCGAGTCGGGTCAGGCTGGGCCGGGCCAGACCGGGCGGTGCTTCTCCGTCTATCTGATCGGGTCGGGAACTCTGAGTCCATTCAGCACTGTTCTGCTCTGTTTGTAAAATTCAGCAGAATTTTCAATGGAAAAAGCCGCAGCGAGTCGCCCTCTGTGTGTCAGACAGAAGAAACGGAAGAAGGGCACTGTGTGTGTGCGTGTGTGTGTGTGTGTGTGCGTGTGTGTGTCCTGGCCTGTCACTTCATGTTGGACTCATAAGCGGCGGCGAGGCGAGCCGAGTGCTGTGAAATCTACAATTACTGTGGTGTGCTGTGTTATGACAGCAGCAGGCAGCGCCGGACCGGGAGACCTGCAGTGTGTGAGTGTGTGTCTGCATGTGTATATGTGTGTGTGTGTGTGTGTGTGTGTGTGTGTGTGTGTGTGTGTGTGTGTGTGTGTGTGTGTGTGTGTGTGTGTGTATATGTGTGTGTGTGTGTGTGTGTGTGTGTGTGTGTGTGTGTGTGTGCAAACACTGAGACGACGCTCAGCCCAAAACATTATCAGCCCGCTTTCACATCCACGCTGCCCCTGGGGGCCGCCGGGTCGCGTGGCCCGGCGCGCTGCTGCCCCCCTCTGTCCACAGGAGGAACGGCGCCGCTAACGGCCGGCCTCCTCCTGATGCGAGCGTGTCGCCGTGACGACCGGCGGTGTGACTCATGAGGGAGACGGCCTTGAACCGAAACCTGCAGAGGTCCGACCCGTTTCTCCAGGGACGCCTCGTTCTCCTGAAATAACTCGGCTTACACAAAGATCCGGTGACGGAGCATGGAACCGGATCAGAGGAGGTTCCGACCCGGAACCCGGGTTCCGGTTCTGTCAGCAGCAGCACAAAGCGGCTGACCTCTGACCCCGTTTTCCTCTGGTCTGTTTAAAGAAACAGTTCCATTTTTCTCAGCTGGTCATTATAACTAATTTATCGTGATAAACGATAATATTGTTGATTTGAGACCATTTTCAGTAACATAACAGTAACGACATAATAATGCAGGAACTCAATCTCAAAGATCAATAAACTTTAAATTCTAACTAACATTTAACACTGGAACTGGAAGACATTTTAAATATCTAAAATAAATAAAACAACAAATAAAATTGATTCTGAAATCTCTAATCAAACTGTCTTAGAAAAAAGGTTTAGTTGAGGAAAACACCAGAATCTGGACTTTCATCATCCAGATTCAGAAGAGAAACATGATAAATCAGGAAAATGTAAATCATTGAGTTAGTTTTCATTTATCAGCTGATTAATTGATTTATTGATTATTGAATCCTGGAAAAAACAAACGCAGTGCTGACATCACTTCCCTGTTTCACAAAAAGACCCACAATGCTTTGCTGCATCAGCATCACTAATTGCATTTCCTTAGTTTTTATTCGTACTTTTAAAACATTGATGGAAATGACAAAATTTAAAGTAACTTCCTCAATTTCACAGAAAAGGTTTTTACGCTCCGCTGGGTTATTTTTTAATCTTCCTCCTGTGAAGAGCCCAGTTTGTCCTCAGCCTGTCAGAAACACCCAGATGGTTGTTGACAGGAACGTTGAGATCGGTTCTGATCCGTGTTGGACTCGCTGTAATCCAATCCAGGTAGGAAGACCTCCTTTAATCCACTCTGACTGGTGTGAGCTCAAAGTGGATTAATATACAATAACAGAGACAAACAGAAAGTCTGCCATCCTTTTATGTTTCCTGTGCTCCAGTTATTTTCCTCTTTATTTACTGGGATCAGATTCAGGGTGAACTGGGAGGAAAAGGCATCAGGATGAGCCGCATCCCTTCATGTTAAACCTCAGGAACCAGATGGAAGATCACAACTTGTTTTTGATTTTTAATCCAAGAAATTAAAGTTACAAGTTTGTCAAAAAGTCTTAAATCCACTAAAATACAAACAGAAAAGTGTGTGAACAGTAACACTGAACATGCTGGGATCTTACAGGAAGGTGTGACGGTCGACTCACATTTCCATTAAACTGGCATGGAAATTCAGGGCAAACTTTCAAAATGTTTCAAGAAAGAAAATGTGAAATTGCTGCGTTTCCGTTTGGAGTGAATCAAGCAGCAGAGCCTCATTTCATCAGATGTTGACGCTACGCATGGCTGTAATAAACAGGAAGCAGAAACACGGAGCAGAAACACGGAGCAGAAACGAACAGAAACACGGAGCAGAAACACGGAGCAGAAACGAACAGAAACACGGAGCAGAAACACGGAGCAGAAACACGGAGCAGAAACGAACAGAAACACGGAGCAGAAACACGGAGCGGAAACGAACAGAAACACGGAGCAGAAACACGGAGTGGAAACGAACAGAAACACGGAGCAGAAACACGGAAAAGAAACACGGAGCAGAAACGAACAGAAACACGGAGCAGAAACGAACAGAAACACGGAGCAGAAACGAACAGAAACACGGAGCAGAAACGAACAGAAACACGGAGCAGAAACGAACAGAAACACGGAGCAGAAACACGGAGTGGAAACGAACAGAAACACGGAGCAGAAACGAACAGAAACACGGAGCAGAAACGAACAGAAACACGGAGCAGAAACGAACAGAAACACGGAGCAGAAACGAACAGAAACACGGAGCAGAAACACGGAGTGGAAACGAACAGAAACACGGAGCAGAAACGAACAGAAACACGGAGCAGAAACGAACAGAAACACGGAGCAGAAACGAACAGAAACACGGAGCAGAAACGAACAGAAACACGGAGCAGAAACGAACAGAAACACGGAGCAGAAACGAACAGAAACACGGAGCAGAAACGAACAGAAACACGGAGCAGAAACACGGAGTGGAAACGAACAGAAACACGGAGCAGAAACGAACAGAAACACGGAGCAGAAACACGGAGTGGAAACGAACAGAAACACGGAGCAGAAACACGGAAAAGAAACACGGAGCAGAAACACGGAGCAGAAACGAACAGAAACACGGAGCAGAAACGAACAGCAACACGGAGCGGAAACACGGAAAAGAAACACGGAGCAGAAACGAACAGAAACACGGAGCAGAAACACGGAAAAGAAACACGGAGCAGAAACGAACAGAAACACGGAGCAGAAACGAACAGAAACACGGAGCAGAAACGAACAGAAACACGGAGCAGAAACGAACAGAAACACGGAGCAGAAACGAACAGAAACACGGAGCAGAAACGAACAGAAACACGGAGCAGAAACGAACAGAAACACGGAGCAGAAACGAACAGAAACACGGAGCAGAAACGAACAGAAACACGGAGCAGAAACTAACAGAAACACGGAGCAGAAACTAACAGAAACACGGAGCAGAAACGAACAGAAACACGGAGCAGAAACGAACAGAAACACGGAGCAGAAACGAACAGAAACACGGAGCAGAAACACAGAGCGTTCTCCTCTTAAAAATAAAAAACTCAGATTTAGAAATCCTTCAGTTTGGTGCCTCTGGTAAGGCACAGACCCACCAGAAAGTGGGAACTTTCGTTACGTCAGAATTTACTCTGTTGTTCTCAATCCCCCTTCAGCTCATTCACTGTTTTTCAGAAAAAAACTAAAACCACCTCAAATAAGTGTAAAAACTGTTTGGTAAACTTAAGGAAGTTATTTTGAGTTAATCAGTTTCCATCAACCTTTTCTGATCAAATACTTCAAAATATGTATAAAAGATATTGCTAGTGGAAACTCACATCTCTGATCTGCTGCTCAGCAACAAAATCCAGAGAACCGAACGGTTTCCTGAGCTTCACCTGCTGGATCCTCGCTGCACAAAGGAGCATCAACACAGATCCTTCCTCCCATCACTGCTGCCAACGATCTCCACCTCTTTACATCCCTGCTGGGATCTGAACAGCTTTTATTATCGTTTGTTGCTGTTTCTATGCAGATATAAACTCATCCAGTGTATTTTTAAATGATCCTCCTCTTTTGCGCGTCTCATTATTGCCCATGTTTATTCGTACTGAACTGACTTATTCTTATTTTACTATTTTTAACCTGAACTTGCTGTGATTATAGTTGATTTTCACCACTATTCTCCAGTAAACAACATTTATTTTCCTGAATCTCCAGTCTGGATCCAGACTTGAACATCTGCAGCTCAGAAGCTGCAGACTTTAACGTCTGGCAGCAGATCCAGGGTTCAGTCAGGATTCCTGTTTCCCAGCAGGCAGTGAAAACCAAAACAATGAGAATAAAAGAGGAGTAAACACCAGCATGGTGACCGAGTGGGAAAACAGGATTAGTGGAGGTGTTCGGCTCTGCCTCCATGACTCAGATCCAGCTCCTAACAGGCTTACTGCATAACAGGATTACAGAGCAAGGATTCCCCTGATGCCTTCACCCTGAATGGGAGGTAAGAGGAGGCCGGGACGAAGATTAGAGCCGGAAAAACTCAAACCAAACGCTGCCTACCCGTCTGTCCGAGGAAACCAGCTGGAATTCCTGCAGGAGCTTCCCGATCACGGATCTGTGCGTCTTCCTGAAGGGATGGATGGTCCCCTGCAGGGCGAACAGAGGAGAACAAAACATGAGGAAACACAGAAATCAGATGTAAAATAATCACTCACTGATTATAGTTCATGAAGGATTTTCTACCACAACATGAAAGTTGAATAAAACATGATTATTAATAATTAATTAATCCGTTTGATCAAACCACAGAGCAACAAGGCTACAGTCCATTTCTAAAGGTGGTATTATCTTGGGTTTTTAAGGTGGTATTATTAGGTTCAACAAGGTTTAGAGACGATCATTACACCCAAACACTGGCCAACACTGCCACCAAGTGGTGTATCTTTGCATAACATGTGAATTAAATGCATCAATTCAAACTTTTCAGATTAGATTTATTTAAATTAAAAATACCAAATATTAATTTATGATCATCTTAAAACAGATTCATCAGATCATCCTTGAACCAGAAATGTCCAAACTTTGTGAAAATTGTGAAGTTCAATTCATTCAAACATATGACCTTTTTGCTACTTTTATGCAACTTTTGTCTCCCTTTTCCTACAATAAACACGTCACATATCTGCTCTACTCTGAAGTTTTCTAGATTTTTGGGTTGATTAGTTTCTACTTTTATCCAGAAAACAAATATCAACAGGTCCCAGTTTTATCAAACAGCTTATCTAAAGTTTATCTTTCCAGCTTTAATGTATCACTGCGTCCTGGTCTGATTTTAAGTAGAAGCTGCTGAATGTTGGAGGAACTTTGACCTTTAAGACCTTTAAGATGACCTGTAGAGAATCTGAAATTCAACAGGAACAATAAAAGCTGAGTTTAAAACCTCTGTGTCTCAGTGTCTGTCAGGTTAACGTCAGAGAGGAGACCTACCAGGACGGAGGCGTCGTGTTCGTGCTTCTTCCTGTGCAGGGGAGCATCTGAGGAGACAAACATCTTCAGTCACCATGGAAACAGAGAAACATTTCAACAGAAACATCTGGTTCTTTACTCAGACATTAACTCAGTTTAAAGCTGATGATGAGGAACCTTCATCAAAACGGGAAGTTTTAACATAAATACTGAAAACTTACCATATTATCAAAGAATACAGTTTAATGAATCTCTATGAATCACCACTGAGAGCTTTACAGGTACATGACTGTTTCAGGGCTGAAACGATTAATTGTATAATTGTGATTAATCGATAATTGAAAAACATCAACTAATTTAGTGATAAATTAATAACTGGAGTATAACTAACTGTTAAATTATTGATCTAAGATGAATCCCCAGGTCAGACCTTCACTGTATTCATGTTCAGCAGAAGGTCTGAACTTTTCACATGATGAAGGATAACGACGTTATTGACTTTTAGGAAATAAAACGTTGATTTCGTTACATAAAAAAAGAATTTGCATTTTTAAAGGATTTAAATATGCAAATGAACAAACAGTCACCCAGGTTCTGGGTTGCTCTGCTCGGCTGTGGTCCTGGGTTTGATTCCCGGTCGGAACCAGGCTGGTTTATGGATCTGTGTTCTGTTCTGTTCCAGCTGCTGTAGACAGAAATTAAAGCTGGTTCTGGATCTGCTGCTGACGTTTTGTTCCTAATTAACTTTTCCTTTCCCGCCGTCACCCAAAGCTTTGATATAAACTGTATCATCATGAATGAACCGTCATCAGCTGAAGCTCTGACAGGAAATGGGCCTGAAAGTGCTGGACTGTTAGCTGTAACCCGGATTTAATGACCTGGATCTCCATAAACAGACTGACGTGAATGAGAAGCTGAGCGGGTCAACCCGAACCAGAACCGGACCCGGACCCAGACTGCTGAGGTTCCGATGAGCAGCAGATGGAACCTGAAGCTCCATGTTTCTGTTGAACCCAGATTTAAAGCTGACTGGACCTTCATAACCACACAGCAGAACCAGCTGTTAGCTGTTAGCACAGCTAGCATAACAAACCTGGCTCCTTGATGTTGATGACGTCCACCGACACCATATCCGGTTTATCCAGCGGAACCACCTTCCGCTCCGTCACCCCGGACGGAACCACGTCCGGCTTCGAACCGAACTTTCTGGGGTAGAAATCCCCCGCAGTTTGATAAGACAGACCCGGAGACGTGGACATCATCCCGTCCATCGCCATCTTGAACTTCCGCCTCCTCCGTCTTCTTCTTCCTGTTGCCGGAGTGTAGTGAACGCAGCTCCGGGTTCACTGCCGCCCCCTACTGGTCATTTCCTAATAATACCTGAGTGTTTAAATTTGTCATCGATAGTAAAACAACAAATAAGAGGATTAGGATTAGAACAAATTCTTACTTTGACTCCTGATGCAACCAGCTTTAACAACAGAGATGAACTGCAAACAACACAAAATAATTTCAACAAATTGAATTACAAAAAAACATATTAATTTGAAAATGTTCACCACCATCCATTATGTATCAATAGATCTAAAGGAGAAATTGTCATAGAGAGAAAAAAGAAGATCCACGTTGATGCTTCAGAGCAACAGTAGCACCAAAGAACAGCTAAAAGCAGAAAGTCTGACCTCTTCAGTGTGAACACCTGCTAAAGGCGAGAGCTTTGACAGTAGCAAACAAAAAAAAAAACATAAATACTTTTTCCAAACAAAAAATCCCTGAAAAAAAATACAGTAAAAATAAAAAATATGAGTCCAGCTGTCAGGCAGCTGAATTTTGGTCCAAACTGGGTTATCAGCAGAATAATGATCCTGAAAACAGCAGCAAACCTGCAACCAAAAGACTGAAAAATAAACTAATCAGGGTGCTTAATGGCCTAGTCAAAGTCCTATTTGAAATGCTGCGATGAGACCTTCACAGAACTGCAGACCTCAAACTAAAACCCTGAAATAAAAGGATCCAACCATGTTTTTAAGTGGTTGGATAAAAACATCGGAGCTCAGAGTCTGATTTCGTTGTCAGACTCAAACTAAAGAGATGTTTCTCATTCATTCAGTCAAAGAGGAAGAAAGGCGAATAACCGACTGATCCTAGAGACGAACCCACAAGACAGAACCAAACTATCAGGTTTGATGAAGGTTTCTGTTAAATTACAGTTTAGAAAAGTCAAAATTAAGTGTTTAAATGAGAAAAGTAAAAATATGTTTTTAGAAGGAAAGTCTGATGTAGTTCATCTTGATGCTGCACATTTCATGTCAGTTCTCTTTCCCTCAGTGCTAGAAAGGGATTGTTGTCTGCAGCACAGTGAGGCCCCTGAACCGAGCAGCACCGAGCAACCGACCCGAAAACACTGAGCCGGGGGAGAGGGGCGAAAGAGAGGGGAGGAAAGAAGGAGAGAATGATGGAGGTCTGGGTATGGAGAGAGACCAGAGAGGTGAAATAAACCATAAACAGTCAGAAGGATGGATGTGGATCCTAATGGAGGGAGAAACTCAGACCTGAAGGCTGTTTCGCCGTCTGGCTGCAGCCGACATTCCTGACCGTCCTGGACAAAGAAAGACGGTCACTGAGGTTAAAACGGCTTTCAGAGCAACAATGTGCTTGATGTCATTCTGCTGCAGCCTGAGATGAACCGGCATGAAGGTCCAGATAGACTAAGAGAGACGGAGCCTCAGGCTGCATCTCTGACCACAGCAACAACTGAGGAGGAGACGAAGGTTTGTTCAGCTGAGAGCAAAAACATCCACTGGAAATTAATATTCAATAGATTTAATACATGCAGAAAAATGTTCAAAGAAACGGTAGATGGATGGATGGATGGATGGATGGATGGATGGATGGATGGATGGATGGATGGATGGATGGATGGATGGATGGATGGATGGATGGATGGATGGATGGATGGATGGATGGATGGTGAAGTTTCTTTTTTCTCTTGAGAATCTAAACAATAATTTGAACTTTATTGAATTTTGTCCTCAGACTCGGCTGAAACCATGACCTTCTGATGACCTTCTGATGACCTTCTGACGACCTTCTGATGACCTTCTGATGACCTTCTGACGACCTTCTGATGACCTTCTGACGACCTTCTGACGACCTTCTGATGACCTTCTGACGACCTTCTGATGACCTTCTGACGACCTTCTGACGACCTTCTGATGACCTTCACATATAAAACCTGTCCTGTCATGAATCGATTTTAAGATAAAAACATTGGTGTCAGTGCAGTTTGAAGTCTTATCATCGTTGCCTGCATCATGTGGAGCCAGACTCTGATCCAGACTCTGATCCAGACTCTGATCAGACTCTGATCCAGACTCTGATCCAGACTCTGATCCGACTCTGATCCAGACTCTGATCCAGACTCTGATCCAGACTCTGATCCAGACTCTGATCCAGACTCTGATCCAGACTCTGATCAGACTCTGATCCAGACTCTGATCCAGACTCTGATCCAGACTCTGATCAGACTCTGATCCAGACTCTGATCCAGACTCTGATCAGACTCTGATCCAGACTCTGATCCAGACTCTGATCAGACTCTGATCCAGACTCTGATCCAGACTCTGATCAGACTCTGATCCAGACTCTGATCAGACTCTGATCCAGACTCTGATCAGACTCTGATCCAGACTCTGATCCAGACTCTGATCAGACTCTGATCCAGACTCTGATCAGACTCTGATCAGACTCTGATCCAGACTCTGATCAGACTCTGATCCAGACTCTGATCCAGACTCTGATCAGACTCTGATCCAGACTCTGATCCAGACTCTGATCAGACTCTGATCCAGACTCTGATCAGACTCTGATCAGACTCTGATGAGATGTTCTGTTTGATTTTCATTGATCTGAAGTGACTGATGTGCTGGACTGCAGCTTCACAGCTCTGTGTGTAAAAGCAGAACCAGCAGCCAGTTTGGGTTCATTCCTGCTCCTCCATGTCAGGAAGCAGAGATAATCATCTGGGCAGGAAGTGAGTTAAACACCAACTTTCAGTTCAACTTTCTCTCCAATGACCTCTTGACCTCCGATCTGCTGAATGAAAGACGGGAATTGTGATCTATCACTCCTCCATGAAGCTGCAGCTTTTCCTGCATGTGCGTGCAGAGAGGAGGTGCTTCCAGACTCCTCCTCCTCCTCTTCCTCTTCCTCCTCCTCCTCCTCTCGCTCCCTCAGCGCTCCAGAGTCTGAACCGGAGCAGTTTTCCCTGTTGCTCTTCTACCTCCCTGTTCTCCTGCAGCGGCTCCAGATCCGTAGATTCCCTCAGCAGGATGAGCAGCAACCCGCTGGCCGACAGGATGCAGGCCCGGCTGGAGAAGGCGAAGCCCATGAGGGACGAGGACAAGCTGTACAGACACAACGGGGTGCTGTACCCCACCCTCATGTGTCCGGAGGAACATTTAAAGTGTCTGGACGGCTTGGAGGCCAGAGACGACGACATCATGCTGGTGGCTTATCCTAAATGTGGTGAGTGGCAGAAAAATCCCCTGATCACATTTCAAACTCTGTAATGCATTACTTTGTTTCATGCTTAGTTTCAAGCAGAGAATAATTCCAGTCTTAAAATGATTTGTTGGACGTTCACATTTAGTCAGATATTTGTTCCTTTAGGAGGAATCAGCAGCAGTTTGGTTTCATGTTGCAGATAAACAGTTTTTCCTCTGATCTGGTTCTGATAAGTTTTAGTTTAATGAATGAAAAGCTGAAGGCAAAGAACAGGAACCCAGTGAGGAGTAAAGCTGCTCAGCTGCAGTCGGTCAACCTGCTCTACAGGTTTACTGTCAGAGAAAAGAAAAACACTAATGGAGCAGATCACTCTGACCTCTGACCTCATGGTTGGCGACACACCTGGAGGTGAAACAGGCCGGAAGGAAAACTTGTCCTGGCTGAAAGCCCACAGAGTCGATGATCCTGAAGATCAGACTGGGACGAACTGAGGAGTTTAAAAATTTTCTGGATTTCCAGAATTAAATAGCAAAGATTTTTAGGTTAAACTCACACAGCAGGGAAATGAGACCAAAATCTGACTTTTTCCATCGCTGTTACCTGTTAGCCGTTAGCTGTTAGCCGTTAGCTGTTAGCCATTAGCTGTTAGCTGTTAGCCGTTAGCTGTTAGCTGTTACCTGTTAGCCGTTAGCTGTTAGCTGTTAGCCGTTAGCTGTTAGCCGTTAGCCGTTAGCTGTTAGCCGTTAGCTGTTAGCTGTTAGCCATTAGCTGTTAGCTGTTAACTGTTAGCTGTTAGCCGTTAGCTGTTACCTGTTAGCCGTTAGCTGTTAGCCATTAACTGTTAGCTGTTAGCCGTTACCTGTTAGCTGTTAGCTGTTAGCCATTAGCTGTTAACTGTTAGCTGTTAGCCGTTAGCTGTTACCTGTTAGCCGTTAGCTGTTAGCCATTAACTGTTAGCTGTTAGCCGTTAGCTGTTAGCCATTAGCTGTTAGCTGTTAACTGTTAGCTGTTAGCCGTTACCTGTTAGCTGTTAGCCGTTAGCTGTTAGCCATTAGCTGTTAGCCGTTAGCTGTTAACTGTTAGCTGTTAGCCGTTAGCCGTTACCTGTTAGCCGTTAGCTGTTAGCCATTAGCTGTTAGCTGTTAACTGTTAGCTGTTAGCCGTTAACTGTTAGTTGTTAGCCGTTAGCTGTTAGCCGTTATTTGTTAGCTGTTAGCTGTTAACTGTTAGCTGTTAGCCATTAGCTTTCTGTTTATCGCCTGCGGGTTGTAACCACACAGTGAATGTTTCCAGGACCGAACAGGGAAATGATTCCTTCCTCAGGTCAGGAGAGGCTGAAATTCATTTATCAGACATGTCAGCCTGCAGCTGTGGCTACTACCTATTAGCTCATCATCATCATCATGAATGTGTGATGAAGACTGGTTCCACTTTACATGGAACCAGTCACTTTACATGACTGGTTCCATGTAAAGTGTCTCTAAATGTCCTAATAAAGTGCAGGATGAGTCTGCTGTCATTTCATTTCACGTGGTTCAGGTTCTGCTGAGGCTGAAACCAGGCTGAATCTATAAACACTGGTTTTTTATTTGGGGGTGTTATTTTGGGGGCTCTAACTGCTCTGATGCTCCCAAACCTTTGGATCTGGGTGTAGAGAGGAAGGAGTCGTGTTTCAGAAACTCGGCGTCTCTTTGCAGATGGTGTGTGGCCTAGTCCAATCCTCATCAGGTGTGATGGACAGGTGAAGATTCTAAGAGCTGTAGGACAGTCGCTCTCAGGGATTGGACTAGGCCATTGGCATCAGATGACCAAACTGTGGGTTAAGGTCCAAACGTTTGGTCCAGGTGGAGGAGAGTCTCTGCTTCAAGGAAAACATGTTGATTAGTGTCATATTAGAGATTAATGGAGGGATTTGATCAGGGATTTGATTTGATCAGGGATTTGATTTGATCAGGGATTTGATTTGATCAGGGATTTGATTTGATCAGGGATTTGTCTGAATCTTCCAGCTTGACTTTCCTGTCACATAATTGTGAGTCTGTTCTTTAAGCCTCCATCTATGATTTATATTGATGCTAATTTAAATATTTAAAGACATTTCCAGACTGATGATTATTTAATTCCACTCAGCTGAGGATCAAATATTGGACCTGGTTAAAATCTGAGGCTGATGTTTGACCATCAGAACATGAGTTTAATAAAACCTCACCTGCAAAGTAAACATCATAAATTAAAGTAATTCAAAGGATAAAACCCTCAATCAGCTGACTGTGTGTGACCTGAACAAATATTAACTCAGAAACAATAAAGTGAAATCTGCAAAACCAAACAGGAAGATTTTCTTTCATAGAAACTGACAAGAAGTGAATAAATGTTAAAACAGCAAAGATGTGTGTGTGAGGTGTGTGAGGTGTGTGTGAGGTGTGTGTGAGGTGTGTGTGTGAGGTGTGTGTGTGGGGTGTGTGAGGTGTGTGTGAGGTGTGTGTGAGGTGTGTGTGAGGTGTGTGTGAGGTCTGTGTGAGGTGTGTGTGAGGTCTGTGTGAGGTGTGTGTGAGGTGTGTGTTTCAGTCCTCTGTTGATGTTTCTGTTAAATGACCCAAACCAACCACACCTGAAGTTTTGCTCCCATCTGATCCGTCGTTGTTGTTCATTCATTCATTCATTCATTCATCCATGAGAAGCTTTTATTATCCACCTGAAGGAGAGTTAATCTGATGATTAATGTTTTATTTTATTCACTCAGTCACTCTAATCCTAATCTAACCCAAAGTTATGAACAGCAGCTGCTCATCTCTCATTACGGCTCAAATAAAAATATTCTATAACATCTGAAAAAGAAAAGTATCAATAAAAGTTAAGATTTTATGTTTACTTTATGACTTAATGTGAATTTTTTTTTTATTTAAGAATGAAAAAACTAAACGACACAAACATGATAAAAAGTTCATGTTTGAATTTTGTATTGATGAAACAATAAACTCAGATTACTGAGTATTTAGAAATAACTGATCTTTAATGTTTATGTTATTCTTAATGTTTGACATGACTCACGATAATAATACCTATAATTATAATGTTTCTTTAGTTGCACTGAGGGACAGAAGTGAAGCTTAATGACCGTTTAAAGTCTGTTGGTGGTTAATCTGTCATTAAACACAGAGAGAATATCATTTATGAGGCAAAGCGTCACGTTTCTGAGGCGAATTTGAAGAATGTGATGTTCTGTTTCTGTGAAATGTTTGTTTGGATGAGGCTTTTTGCACGACAGCCAGCATGAAGACAGACGGATAATCTCCTCCAGAGGAATGCTGCAGCCTGCAGCCTGCAGCCTGCAGCCTGCAGCCTGCAGCCTGCAGCCTGCAGCCTGCAGCCTGCAGCCGGCTCTGCAGGGCGTGCTCCGGGAGATATTCATCTGAGGGTTGGGCTTCAGAGCATCGCCGTGGAAACCCAGATAACTCAGAGCCTGTTCCTGGAAATCATTTCAGGACAAACTGGACGTTTTGAACTACATTAAGTTTAAACGATGTTCTGGTTCCTGCATATCCTGTTAATTAATTCATCCCTTCTGTGCAGGTTTTAACTGGATGGTTGGAGTCATGAAGAAGATCATTGCAGAGGCCACCCAGATGAAGAATGAGTCCAAGATGCCACCGCTGATCGAGTTCTTTGGACCAGAAGTCCTGAAGGTGTTAAAATGTTTAAACTTTTATCAGTTGTACACATCTGTTTGTGGTCACATGCAGAGACACTGAGCTTCTTATCAGAGCAACCAGACGGCTGTCTCAGGTCAGAGCAGGAGGTGAAAGGTCAAACTGTGGATTGTTGTCTGGTGTGAAGCTGGTAACTGTGTCCAGACTTTAAATAACCCAGATAGTTTCTGTCACCTGCTGCAGAGAAAACAAACTCATCTGTGTTTTAAGGTCCAGACAGACTGAAGATCAACAAAGTCAAACTACTGACCCTACTGCTCAAATAATCAAATCATCACTGAAGTTAAAGTACCTGAATATGTGCTTTTAGAAATACTAAATTATGTCTGGTTTCCTCTGGACCTGCAAACTAATGTTGGAGAAAACAAACATCTGATGGATGGAAAATCTGAAGGTTCTTCCTATGAGGCCCAGAGAAAAGTTGAAGAGAAAAAACTAAAACAAGCAAATCTATAACTTAAAAAGAGAATAAACCTCAGTCTGAACTCTCAGAAATCGATTCAGATATGGTTACTGATCGAAGAGGAAACAGGACCAGAAAACGTTGTGAAGGTTCATTTGATTTTTCAGGCCGTGGTTGAAGCTCCGCCTCCCAGGTTCCTGGGAACTCACCTTCATCCAGACATCATGCCGTCCTCCTTCAGCGAGAAGAAAACTAAGGTACATCCTGAACCTGCTGCAAACTGCATTTAAATCTTCTCTGTATAAGTACAACAGGAGCTCAGAGGAAACCAGAGTCTCCCAGCCGGCTGCAGGTCTAACCATCAGGTTGTTCCCAGACGGTGGTGGTGTTCAGGAACGCAAAGGACACCTTGGTCTCCTACTATCATTTCTGCAACAACAACCCGGTTCTGCCGTCTGTGGAGTGGGATTCCTTCTTCTCCCAGTTCATGAAAGGAGAGGGTGAGTGGGAACATCAGGCTGTAGAGAGCGAAGACGTTCCTGAAGGAGGAACATGAGCAGAAGAAACTAAATGTGTTTTATGTCGTAGAAAACATGAAACCTTTGGCACCAATACAGGAGGTCCGGTGTCTGCAGCCTGCGGCTCTCTGGACTTTCTACAGTGGATTTTAAAAACTGACTAATAATGAAAATACAACTGAAGTTTTAAAAATAAATGTCCAACGCAGGTTTTAGGCATTTTTCAGTTTTTCATGGATCATTCAATCTAATTTCCACAACAGAACGACAGTAAAAGTACCATTTTTATTTAGATCTGTTTGTCTTAGGCTGGAAACTATGTGCAGATATAAATCCCTACAGTAAATAATGTTTTATTATAATGTTGACCAGCAGTCAGAGGTTTGGACTCAACTTCCTGCTGAGTTAAATTAGGAGGAGTTTATAGAAAACGTTCTATCAAAATCTGCTGTTTACAGAGTCACTGATATAAAATAACATCAGATCCTCATTTTCTGTTGGACAGGTTTGTTCTTCATTCAGTGACAAAATACCAGAGTTACTGAAGTAAATCAGTTTTACTGTGAAATCATAGAGTAAAAAGTCTAGTGCAGTAAGATAGAAATATAATTATTAAAAAGTTAACATGTTACTGTCCAGCTTTACTTAATGATCTTTACTCAGAGGTATTTTATGTTTCCATGTAAATTAATGATTTATATTACAGATTCTTACAGCCTGAACTTCACCAGATGAGCTCTGCTGTTCATTAAAGCTGCTAATAAACAGTAAATACAGCCGAGTCAGCAGGATTACTGTGGAGAGTTCTGGTCCATTTTATGGCATCAAGAGAATCTAATCAACTGTTCAAACATCTGTCTGATGATTAGATGGTTTCTCTGCTCGTCAGGTCATATAACCAGTTATAAATGATGCCTGTGTTACACATAAACCATGAATAACTGATATTTGTGTGCAGTTGGCTGGGGCTCGTACTTTGACCACGCCTTGGCCTGGAACCAGAGGATGGACGACCCCAACGTCCTGGTGGTGACCTATGAGGACCTGAAGCAGGTCAGGCCTCTGGTTCCTCAACCTCTCAGTTCGGAGGCTGAAGTGGAAATCTGCTCAGACGATGTTTTCTGCCCTGCAGGATCTCAGCGCAGGGATCCAGCAGATCTGCAGCTTCATCGGCTTCAGCCTGACGGAGGCTCAGGTGCAGCAGGTGGCAGCAGCCAGCACCTTTAACGCCATGAAGGAGAGTTCAGCCAATTCCCACGGCAACATGGGAAACGTCATCTTCAGGAAAGGTCACCAACAATGACCATGTTTTATCTTCCAACAGTTCTAGGAGTAAAATGAGTTATTTCCCCTCTAAAATGAGAAACTCAACCTCCTCCCTGTGCAGGTGAGGTTGGAGACTGGAGGAACCACTTCAGTCCAGAACAGAGCCGAGAAATGGACGAAGCTTTCAACAAGAAGCTGGCAGGAACGAAACTGGGGGCAAAGCTGGACTACCAGCGACACTGTCAGTAGGAAAGAGGAGGAGGAGAGAGAAAGGATGGAGGAGAGAGAGAAAGGATGGAGGAGAGAGAGAAAGGATGGAGGAGGAGAGAAAGGATGGAGGAGAGAGAGAAAGGATGGAGGAGGAGAGAAAGGATGGAAGAGGAGAGAGAAAGGATGGAGGAGAGAGAGAAAGGATGGAGGAGGAGAGAAAGGAGGAGAGAGAGAGAGAGAGGATGGAGGAGAGAGAGAGAGAGAGGATGGAGGAGAGAGAGAAAGGATGGAAGAGGAGAGAGAGAAAGGATGGAGGAGAGAGAGAAAGGATGGAGGAGGAGAGAAAGGATGGAGGAGGAGAGAAAGGAGGAGAGAGAGAGAGAGAGGATGGAGGAGAGAGAGAGAGAGAGGATGGAGGAGAGAGAGAGAAAGGATGGAGGAGGAGAGAAAGGATGGAGGAGAGAGAGAAAGGATGGAGGAGGAGAGAAAGGATGGAGGAGGAGAGAAAGGATGGAGGAGGAGAGAAAGGATGGAAGAGGAGAGAGAGAAAGGATGGAGGAGGAGAGAAAGGATGGAAGAGGAGAGAGAGAAAGGATGGAGGAGAGAGAGAAAGGATGGAGGGGAGAGAAAGGATGGAGG
This sequence comes from Poecilia mexicana, assembly GCF_051168715.1. Taxonomy (NCBI): domain Eukaryota; kingdom Metazoa; phylum Chordata; class Actinopteri; order Cyprinodontiformes; family Poeciliidae; genus Poecilia; species Poecilia mexicana. The sequence continues at coordinate 21,132,190 of NW_028263384.1, read as the reverse complement.
AGAGAGAGAAAGGATGGAGAGAGAGAAAGGATGGAGGAGGAGAGAAAGGATGGAGGAGAGAGAGAAAGGATGGAGGAGAGAGAGAAAGGATGGAGGAGAGAGAGAAAGGATGGAGGAGAGAGAGAGAAAGGATGGAGGAGAGAGAGAGAAAGGATGGAGGGGAGAGAAAGGATGGAGGAGGAGAGAAAGGATGGAGGAGAGAGAGAAAGGATGGAGGAGAGAGAGAAAGGATGGAGGAGAGAGAGAAAGGATGGAGGAGGAGAGAAAGGATGGAGGAGAGAGAGAAAGGATGGAGGAGAGAGAGAAAGGATGGAGGAGAGAGAGAAAGGATGGAGGAGGAGAGAAAGGATGGAAGAGGAGAGAGAGAAAGGATGGAGGAGAGAGAGAAAGGATGGAGGAGGAGAGAAAGGATGGAGGAGGAGAGAGAGAAAGGATGGAGGAGGAGAGATGAATCAACACCTTCAATCTGAACACAGGTGGAGCATCAGTTCTGCCTGACAGACTGAGCTCAGGGCAAAACTCCCACATCTCAACAGAAGAAGGAAAATGTAAAAATAAGATGAAATAATTTGGTTGTGATAAATTTTATTTCACTGCAGATAACTTATGATAGACTGAAATGAATGAAATATGATGTGAACAGAAGGACCAACAAAAATACATATCAGGTAAAATAAATTTAATAAAAATGTTATAGAGCTGAAATTTATTTGATTCATCAAAAAATGTATTAATTTAGTCATTTTAGAACTGTTAAGATTTTGTTGGATTCTTTTTTCTGTTTTTTTATTTTTATGTTTCTTGGATATTTCCCTTTATAGGATCAAATTTAAATCATTGTGAAAATAAAATTACATTTAAAAAAGCAACACTTGATATTCCTGATATTTTTGTCAGCAATATCCATAATCCAAAAGACAGACTTTTGTTCATAAATAGAATATTAACAGAACTGTGCCTCGTTTATATCTGGCAGAAAATCTGGACTGGATTAATTTTGCACACAGATTTTAGAATTTAAACACCAAGACGGCTGGTGGTTTCAGTCTGTTGGGGGAAACGCTGTCTGAAGGCGAAGGTCCAGAATGAGGCAAGAAAAATGTAAAATTACACGAAGCATTTATTTCACAGCAGTTAGTCTAAAGCTAAACTTCCTCAGTTTGTCTCATCGTCTGAAAGCATCTGAGGCTCTTTTCATTCTGACTGGAGAGAAAACAGGCTGATCAGCAGCACCAGGTTCGGTTCTGATCAGGAGACGATCAGGTCCATCAGCAGCTGATCCAGGTGAGCCGCTACCTGAGGAGCTTTGGCTCTGATGGAGGATTGATCACAGATCAGATCCATCTGATGGTCCATCAGCGTTTAGATTCATCCTGGAGCTCTGAGCAGAACTTAGAGCGGTACCAGCGGTCCAGCTGCAGCCGTCCTCCAGTGGAGCCGCCCGCCTTGTGAAAGCGGCTTATGGACAGAAAGCATCTCTGGCGACAGGGCGGACCAGCAGCTGCTCTATTTCTCACAAATTGGGATTTATAAAGGAAAGGCGCGCGGCTTTATGCATCCAGATGTTTTTGCACTTTTCTAAAATTGTCTGTACGCCAAGTTGTAGTGTGAAAACTGCAAACTCTTTTATACATAAGGCCCCTGAAGATTGTTTCTAAGAGCTGCTGCCTCTCTGGGAGGAAGCAGGTCTTTCACAGCAGGTAGACTGTTTATTTTTCCCAACATTATCTTTACTGGTTTTACAACAATGCTTTCAATAATATACAGGACATGACTGTGCTCTCATATCAAAGGAAAAGGTAGTTAAGTTATTGTCCAGCATTCAACTTGTCTTTCCTTGCCAGTGAAGACATTATGAGATCTCAGAGCAGGATTCCCAACAGTTTCTTTCTTCTGAATTAACATTGATGAAGACTTGTCTTCATTTACTTTATATCCTGATGTTCTTCCAAATGTGTTTATTAGATCTAACAAGGCTGGAATACAGTTTTCAGTTTTTCCAAAAAAAGAATGACGTCGTCAGCAAATAAAGCAATTCGATGTTCCTGTTGGCCGATTGTCGAACCCGTTATGTTTTATGAGACCGCACCGCAATGGCAAACGGTTCTATTGCCAGAATGAATAATAAAGGGGGCCGGGGGCAGCCCTGCCTGCCACCGCGCATCATTTTGAATGACTTAGATATACCTCCATTTGTTACTATTTCAGCATAAAGCTCATTGTATAAAAGTTAAACCCACCGACAGAAATTGTCCCCACAGCCAAATCTTCTCAATATCTCAAATAAATAGGGCCATTCAACTCTATCAAAGGCCTTTTCGGCATCCAGTGATAACGAAGCCGTGTCTGTTTTTTCTTCCATATAATAAATAATATCCAGCACTCGTCTCACATTATGAAATCCCCGTCTTCCGGCCAATATTCTCTCCAAGCTCTTCGAGCCAAAATGTTACATAGAATCTTTAAATCGACTAAGAGTTTGGAGGGTATCTAAGAAAACATTTTGCTCTTGTTCCTTTTGCGTTATGTCTGAGCTGTATAATTTTTCAAAAAAGACCTTAAAAATGTCTGATTTCTAATGGATCAGTAATAATCTGCCCCTCATTATTTCGCCAGGCTAATAATTTCCCTGACTTTTCCCCTTGATCACTGAACGACTGCTTAAGACGTAGAAGTTGTGAGGCGGCTTTAGAGGCAGAAAGTTCGTTATGCTGTGTTTAGTAGTGTGTAGACTATTTAACATGAAATCACTACAGACTGGAGGAAGTGGTGCTTTGCAACTGTGACATCCAATTGTCTCACAAATCAAATGGACGCTGGCTGAGTGAACTTTTGAATGTAATACATTTGCAACGAGTCAGAGAGAGAGGCTCATACCACACATTTCTGGGTAAAGGTTTTCCCCAATGGGCAGATGGAGCCTCAAAAATCTAATTAAAATCCTTGAACTCATTCTTGGTAGATCCTGTCAAAGGTCTTGGATCCACAAAAAGAAAACAGCATGAAGCAGCAACACTGAGAAAATCCAAAATTTAAAACTCCAAACCTTTGGCCTGCGGGCTGGCCTCATCAGGGTTTGATTTCATCTCTGCTCATTTTCACTCAAGGTTTAAATTATTTTACTCTTATTTAAATGTGGGGGAATCTGACGACACAGGGAAATAAACTGCTAATCATAATGTTGGCGTAATCACTAAAACCAGGAAGATGGAGAACATCACCCCAGTTCTCCTCCCTGTAGCTCAGAGGACAGACTTTAAAATACTGTTAGTTTATAAATCACTGAAGAGTTTAGCACCACAACACATTAAAGACCTGCTGTTGTACCAACCTTCCAGAGCGCTCAGGTTCTGGTTCTGGTTCTGGTTCTGCATCAGAACCAAACGAGGAGAAGCAGCATTCAGCTTCTATGCACCACAAATCTGGAACAAACTTCCAGAAAACTGTAAAACCGCTGAAACACTGAGTTCCTGTAAATCAACCCACCTGTTTGCATTTGTCCTTGATTCATAATAATTGTAACTGTCATGATGGGTGGTGGTAAGGTGAGGAGAAGACGCTGGGACCCAGGATGTAGATGAAGGAATGGTTTTAATAAAGATAACTCGACAGTCCAGAACTGGCAGCACGGCAGAGTTAGCAACAGCTAATACCGGTAGCAACAGATAAACGGACTAACATGCGAGCTAACACGATCCAGGACTAATGCAGTTCCACTGGAGAGTGTGGCAGGACAAACAGGCGTGGCAGCAAACCACAAACTTGGACGTTTGACAAGGACCCAATGGAGAACATAGACAACAGGTGAGACTAAATACACACGGGGTAATCAAGGGAATGAGACACACCTGGGAGACAATCAACGGGGAGGACAGAGACTCGCAGGGAAACAGAAACACACAGAAAAACTCAACTAAACACACAGAAACACGGATCATGACAGTAACACTGATCAATACATTTGATGCATGTTTGCTTCATTATTTTGATATCAGACAACATTTAATGTTTCATAATTTAATACTGTATTATGTTTTTATGGTGAACCGAACTTTGAACTGCCTTGTGGCTGAAATGTGCTTTATAAATAAACTTAACTTTTAGTTTTGACTTTAACAGAGAGTTTCTCTGACAGGAGAAGACTCTTTAGACTTTTTAAACTTTTTAGACTCACTCAGCTCAGAAACACTGAAGAACCAGAACTGGACCAGAGCCCAAATCCAGGAATCAGAGGTTCAGTGAATGTGGTGTTGAAGGTGTGGAGGTGAATCAGAGAATCAGAAGAAACTCTGTAGAAGGACAGAATGCCAGCAGGCCAGTCCACATACACTGCTACTCTGCTGAAGACAGAGGAGGAGGGGAGATATGTTCTCATGTTATCGTGCCTGACAAAGTGACCATCATTAGAGCAGTACAGACACCAGGAGTGATCGTTCTCTCCAAACACACAATCTCTACTCTCTCCTTTCCTCCTGATTCCTCTGTAACTCACTGCTATATCAACTCCTCCTCTCCACTCGACCTCCCAGTAACAGCGACCAGTCAGACCAGTTCCACACAGAACATTGTGATGATGATCAAATCTGTCTGGATGATCAGGATATGACTGACGCTCCTTCACACGGGTCACCTTCCTGTTGTCTTCACAAACTTTGAGGTATTGATTCATTGAGTTTGTGTCGATGGTGAGTTGACAGGAATCTGATGGAGAGAACAACCAGTTATTGATCATTTATTGATCTTTGATGACTCCTGAATGACAGTTTGAGCTGCTTTGTTGTCATGAATCAGGTGAAAACACACTTACACTTCCTCAGACCTGGTGTCAACCATCGGCCTCCAGCAGGCTCCACCCTGAAAGGAGGAGGGGGTCAGACCATCAGCCTCTTTCAGCAGCAAACATGGACATTACATGTAACACACACACTGTCCTCCACTGAGACAGTCCAACATTTGGACACGTCCACTTGTCGTATAAAGCTGAACTATGACGATAATGATGATGAAAACTGCAGTGGATGTAGGAAGGACAGTTGGTGCTGCTGCAGCTCCAACAGAGAGGAGAAAGGAAATCCCTCAGCAACAACCTGAAGAAACTCACTGAAGCCTAAAAGGACATCAGGAAAGATTTCTGGAAGCTCAACCTGATTTAATAATCACCATTAAAATCCAATCAGTCTAAACTCTGATCAACACCTGGATACCTGCTCCATCCACACAGATGAAGGAATGAAACACGAAACAACCTGCTGCTGAAAACCTGCTGTGGCCTCACAGGAATATCCAGAAATACAAACATTAAAAAGGAGAAGCTGCATCACATCCAACAAAGAGTTCAACAAGAATCAAAGATTTGATCTCTGAGCTCAGACTGAAACCAGGGAGAGGCTTCATCATCATCACACCTCTGACCAGCACCACATTCAGATGAGATTGTTTTTTTCTTCGTTAAATGTAAAGCTGAGGTAAATGTTTCCCTCAGCTTCCTCGCTCATGAGCGCATACAGAAAAAGTGGGACGGGAGACCCAAGAAGAAAACTGTCCTGCGGTCGCTATGGCGATCGCCTCGGTAGCTTTAGCAGCACGTCAATTTAAGTGACGTATCCTGCCCAATGCAAAACGATCAGGGCCATAGCACCAATAGGACCGTGTCGAACCGAGCCGGGCCGGACCCTGCAGAGCGAAAAGGGCTTTTGTCATTCCTCCTCTTCCTCCTCCATCAGCCCTTCTCTGCTCCTCCATCAGCTCCTCCATACCTGAGAGTTTCCAGTCTCCAGTCTGGATCCTTCAGTCCAGCCGACAGCAGCTTCACTCCTGAGTCTCCTGGATGATTGTAGCTCAGGTCCAACTCTTTCAGATGGGAGGGGTTAAAGGTCAGAGCTGAGGCCAGAGAAGCACAGCCTTCCTCTGAGATCAGACAGCCTGACAAGCTGCAGACACAATTCAACACATCATGAGAAACGGAGAATATAGAACTGGTCAGTTTGAAAAGAAAAAGAGACAATGAAAGTGGTACTTAAGTGGTTAATAATAAAAATATAAAACCGTGTTCTGAGTTGTAGATAAAAAAAGTGACATTTGATACATTTAAACAGATGATTCTTCACTAGTTTGGACTGAAACTCAACAAACTGACACAATCTCAGAGGACAGCCTGTAGTTTTCTTCAAACTGGAACTAAAACACCAAAGATAAACCGATGATCCCGGTGGATCTGTTGATCTTGTGTTTAAAAAGCTTTAGGGTGATTTCACACCTGACAGTCCAACAGGCTCCGTTTGGTTGGGGACCAAAATTACAACATTTGTTACATCTTCAGCTGGTCCAATGCACTTTCACACTGCACTGTCAAATGAACCAAACTCATAGAAAAATTATGTTCTACAAACAAACAAAGCAATTAGTCCAGTTTTTATCAAAGTTTTAAGAATTACACCAGCTGCAGCGCACAGCAGCAATGGGAAAATAATGCTGATAATTGTAAAACAACTTTAAACCACTTATATTCTGCTTTTCCTTGTTCTGTGTTGGCTTTTCTTTACATGCAGACCCGTTGTCATGGCAACCAAACACCTCAGACAAAACCAGAGCAGACAGTATTATATATCAATAGATTTTTCTTTTTTCTCTGTTAAAAGACCACAATCTATTTCTCCCTGAACTGTTAGACTTGCACATTTATTGAACCTTTATTGACCCAGAATTGCCTGCACTATAGTTCGCTTCCTACTTTTGGAGCGGTCTCTGGTCCATTTGCATGCCCATCGTATTCGCACTGTGCCAGAGTTCATCTCCATACCATCCATCCATCATCCATCCATCCATCATCCATCCATCATCCATCCATCCATCCATCCATCCATCCATCCATCCATCATCCATCCATCATCCATCCATCCATCCATCCATCATCCATCCATCCATCCATCATCCATCCATCCATCAATCCATCCATCCATCATCCATCCATCCATCCATCCATCCATCCATCCATCATCCATCCATCATCCATCCATCCATCCATCCATCATCCATCCATCCATCCATCCATCCATCCATCCATCCATCATCCATCCATCCATCCATCCATCCATCATCCATCCATCCATCCATCATCCATCCATCATCCATCCATCCATCCATCCATCATCCATCCATCCATCCATCCATCCATCCATCATCCATCCATCCATCAATCCATCCATCCATCCATCATCCATCCATCCATCATCCATCCATCATCCATCCATCCATCCATCCATCCATCCATCCATCATCCATCCATCCATCAATCCATCCATCCATCATCCATCCATCCATCAATCCATCCATCCATCCATCATCCATCCATCATCCATCCATCAATCCATCCATCCATCATCCATCCATCCATCAATCCATCCATCCATCATCCATCCATCCATCAATCCATCCATCCATCATCCATCCATCCATCAATCCATCCATCCATCCATCCATCATCCATCCATCATCCATCCATCCATCCATCCATCATCCATCCATCATCCATCCATCCATCCATCCATCATCCATCCATCCATCCATCCATCATCCATCCATCCATCAATCCATCCATCCATCATCCATCCATCCATCCATCCATCATCCATCCATCCATCCATCCATCATCCATCCATCATCCATCCATCCATCCATCCATCATCCATCCATCATCCATCCATCCATCCATCCATCATCCATCCATCCATCCATCCATCCATCCATCCATCCATCCATCATCCATCCATCATCCATCCATCCATCCATCCATCCATCATCCATCCATCATCCATCCATCCATCCATCCATCATCCATCCATCCATCCATCCATCATCCATCCATCCATCATCCATCCATCCATCCATCATCCATCCATCCATCCATCATCCATCCATCCATCCATCATCCATCCATCATCCATCCATCCATCCATCCATCCATCCATCATCCATCCATCCATCCATCCATCCATCATCCATCCATCCATCCATCCATCCATCCATCCATCATCCATCCATCATCCATCCATCCATCCATCATCCATCCATCATCCATCCATCCATCAATCCATCCATCCATCCATCATCCATCCATCATCCATCCATCCATCCATCCATCATCCATCCATCCATCCATCCATCATCCATCCATCCATCAATCCATCCATCCATCATCCATCCATCCATCAATCCATCCATCCATCCATCATCCATCCATCATCCATCCATCCATCCATCCATCCATCCATCCATCATCCATCCATCCATCCATCCATCCATCATCCATCCATCATCCATCCATCCATCCATCCATCATCCATCCATCCATCAATCCATCCATCCATCATCCATCCATCCATCAATCCATCCATCCATCCATCCATCATCCATCCATCATCCATCCATCCATCCATCCATCATCCATCCATCCATCCATCCATCCATCATCCATCATCCATCCATCATCCATCCATCATCCATCCATCCATCAATCCATCCATCCATCCATCATCCATCCATCCATCCATCATCCATCCATCCATCCATCATCCATCCATCCATCCATCCATCCATCATCCATCCATCCATCAATCCATCCATCCATCATCCATCCATCCATCAATCCATCCATCCATCCATCATCCATCCATCATCCATCCATCCATCCATCCATCATCCATCCATCCATCCATCCATCATCCATCCATCCATCCATCATCCATCCATCATCCATCCATCCATCAATCCATCCATCCATCCATCATCCATCCATCCATCCATCATCCATCCATCCATCCATCATCCATCCATCCATCCATCATCCATCCATCCATCCATCCATCCATCATCCATCCATCATCCATCCATCCATCCATCCATCATCCATCCATCCATCAATCCATCAATCCATCATCCATCCATCCATCCATCCATCATCCATCCATCATCCATCCATCCATCCATCCATCATCCATCCATCCATCCATCCATCATCCATCCATCCATCCATCATCCATCCATCCATCCATCCATCATCCATCCATCCATCCATCCATCATCCATCCATCCATCAATCCATCCATCCATCATCCATCCATCCATCCATCATCCATCAATCCATCAATCCATCATCCATCCATCCATCCATCATCCATCCATCATCCATCCATCCATCCATCCATCATCCATCCATCCATCCATCCATCATCCATCCATCCATCCATCATCCATCCATCCATCCATCCATCATCCATCCATCCATCCATCATCCATCCATCCATCCATCCATCCATCCATCCATCATCCATCCATCCATCCATCCATCCATCCATCCATCCATCCATCATCCATCCATCATCCATCCATCCATCCATCATCCATCCATCATCCATCCATCCATCAATCCATCCATCCATCCATCATCCATCCATCATCCATCCATCCATCCATCCATCATCCATCCATCCATCCATCCATCATCCATCCATCCATCAATCCATCCATCCATCATCCATCCATCCATCAATCCATCCATCCATCCATCATCCATCCATCATCCATCCATCCATCCATCCATCCATCCATCCATCATCCATCCATCCATCCATCCATCCATCATCCATCCATCATCCATCCATCCATCCATCCATCATCCATCCATCCATCAATCCATCCATCCATCATCCATCCATCCATCAATCCATCCATCCATCCATCCATCATCCATCCATCATCCATCCATCCATCCATCCATCATCCATCCATCCATCCATCCATCCATCCATCATCCATCATCCATCCATCATCCATCCATCATCCATCCATCCATCAATCCATCCATCCATCCATCATCCATCCATCCATCCATCATCCATCCATCCATCCATCATCCATCCATCCATCCATCCATCCATCATCCATCCATCCATCAATCCATCCATCCATCATCCATCCATCCATCAATCCATCCATCCATCCATCATCCATCCATCATCCATCCATCCATCCATCCATCATCCATCCATCCATCCATCCATCATCCATCCATCCATCCATCATCCATCCATCATCCATCCATCCATCAATCCATCCATCCATCCATCATCCATCCATCCATCCATCATCCATCCATCCATCCATCATCCATCCATCCATCCATCATCCATCCATCCATCCATCCATCCATCATCCATCCATCATCCATCCATCCATCCATCCATCATCCATCCATCCATCAATCCATCAATCCATCATCCATCCATCCATCCATCATCCATCCATCCATCCATCCATCATCCATCCATCCATCCATCCATCCATCCATCATCCATCCATCCATCATCCATCCATCCATCCATCCATCATCCATCATCCATCATCCATCCATCCATCAATCCATCCATCCATCCATCATCCATCCATCCATCCATCATCCATCCATCCATCCATCCATCCATCCATCCATCATCCATCCATCCATCCATCCATCCATCCATCCATCATCCATCCATCATCCATCCATCCATCCATCATCCATCCATCATCCATCCATCCATCAATCCATCCATCCATCCATCATCCATCCATCATCCATCCATCCATCCATCCATCATCCATCCATCCATCCATCATCCATCCATCCATCAATCCATCCATCCATCATCCATCCATCCATCAATCCATCCATCCATCCATCATCCATCCATCATCCATCCATCCATCCATCCATCCATCCATCCATCATCCATCCATCCATCCATCCATCCATCATCCATCCATCATCCATCCATCCATCCATCCATCATCCATCCATCCATCAATCCATCCATCCATCATCCATCCATCCATCAATCCATCCATCCATCCATCCATCATCCATCCATCATCCATCCATCCATCCATCCATCATCCATCCATCCATCCATCCATCCATCCATCCATCCATCCATCATCCATCATCCATCCATCATCCATCCATCATCCATCCATCCATCAATCCATCCATCCATCCATCATCCATCCATCCATCCATCATCCATCCATCCATCCATCATCCATCCATCCATCCATCCATCCATCATCCATCCATCCATCAATCCATCCATCCATCATCCATCCATCCATCAATCCATCCATCCATCCATCATCCATCCATCATCCATCCATCCATCCATCCATCATCCATCCATCCATCCATCCATCATCCATCCATCCATCCATCATCCATCCATCATCCATCCATCCATCAATCCATCCATCCATCCATCATCCATCCATCCATCCATCATCCATCCATCCATCCATCATCCATCCATCCATCCATCATCCATCCATCCATCCATCCATCCATCATCCATCCATCATCCATCCATCCATCCATCCATCATCCATCCATCCATCAATCCATCAATCCATCATCCATCCATCCATCCATCATCCATCCATCATCCATCCATCCATCCATCCATCATCCATCCATCCATCCATCCCTCCATCATCCATCCATCCATCATCCATCCATCCATCCATCCATCATCCATCCATCCATCCATCATCCATCCATCCATCAATCCATCCATCCATCATCCATCCATCCATCCATCATCCATCAATCCAAACATCCATCATCCATCCATCCATCATCCATCCATCATCCATCCATCCATCAATCCATCCATCCATCATCCATCCATCCATCCATCATCCATCCATCCATCCATCCATCCATCATCCATCCATCCATCATCCATCCATCCATCCATCCATCCATCATCCATCCATCCATCAATCCATCCATCCATCATCCATCCATCCATCAATCCATCAATCCATCATCCATCCATCCATCCATCATCCATCCATCATCCATCCATCCATCCATCCATCATCCATCCATCCATCCATCCATCCATCCATCCATCCATCATCCATCCATCCATCATCCATCCATCCATCCATCCATCCATCATCCATCCATCCATCAATCCATACATCCATCATCCATCCATCCATCAATCCATACATCCATCATCCATCCATCCATCCATCCATCCATCCATCCATCCATCCATCCATCCATCCATCCATCATCCATCCATCCATCCATCCACCCATCCATCCATCATCCATCCATCAATCCATACATCCATCATCCATCCATCCATCCATCATCCATCCATCCATCCATCCATCCATCCATCCATCATCCATCCATCCATCAATCCATACATCCATCATCCATCCATCCATCCATCCATCCATCCATCATCCATCCATCCATCCATCCATCCATCCATCCATCATCCATCATCCATCCATCCATCAATCCATCCATCCATCATCCATCCATCCATCAATCCATCCATCCATCATCCATCCATCATCCATCCATCCATCCATCATCCATCCATCCATCCATCCATCATCCATCCATCCATCATCCATCCATCCATCCATCCATCCATCATCCATCCATCCATCAATCCATACATCCATCATCCATCCATCCATCAATCCATACATCCATCATCCATCCCACCATCCATCCATCCATCATCCATCCATCCATCCATCCATCCATCCATCCATCCATCCATCCATCCATCATCCATCCATCCATCCATCCATCATCCATCCATCCATCCATCATCCATCCATCCATCCATCATCCATCCATCCATCATCCATCCATCCATCCATCCATCCATCATCCATCCATCCATCAATCCATACATCCATCATCCATCCATCCATCAATCCATACATCCATCATCCATCCATCCATCCATCCATCCATCATCCATCCATCCATCCATCCATCCATCCATCCATCCATCCATCCATCATCCATCCATCCACCCATCCATCCATCATCCATCCATCAATCCATACATCCATCATCCATCCATCCATCCATCATCCATCCATCCATCCATCCATCCATCCATCCATCATCCATCCATCCATCAATCCATACATCCATCATCCATCCATCCATCCATCCATCCATCCATCCATCATCCATCCATCCATCCATCCATCCATCCATCCATCATCCATCATCCATCCATCCATCAATCCATCCATCCATCATCCATCCATCCATCAATCCATCCATCCATCATCCATCCATCATCCATCCATCCATCCATCATCCATCCATCCATCCCTCCATCATCCATCCATCCATCATCCATCCATCCATCCATCCATCCATCATCCATCCATCCATCAATCCATACATCCATCATCCATCCATCCATCAATCCATACATCCATCATCCATCCATCCATCCATCCATCCATCATCCATCCATCCATCCATCATCCATCCATCCATCCATCCATCCATCATCCATCCATCCATCAATCCATCCATCCATCATCCATCCATCCATCAATCCATCCATCCATCCATCATCCATCCATCATCCATCCATCCATCCATCCATCATCCATCCATCCATCCATCCATCATCCATCCATCCATCCATCATCCATCCATCATCCATCCATCCATCAATCCATCCATCCATCCATCATCCATCCATCCATCCATCATCCATCCATCCATCCATCATCCATCCATCCATCCATCATCCATCCATCCATCCATCCATCCATCATCCATCCATCATCCATCCATCCATCCATCCATCATCCATCCATCCATCAATCCATCAATCCATCATCCATCCATCCATCCATCATCCATCCATCATCCATCCATCCATCCATCCATCATCCATCCATCCATCCATCCATCCATCATCATCCATCCATCCATCATCCATCCATCCTCCATCCATCATCCATCCATCCATCCATCATCCATCCATCCATCAATCCATCCATCCATCATCCATCCATCCATCCATCATCCATCAATCCAAACATCCATCATCCATCCATCCATCATCCATCCATCATCCATCCATCCATCAATCCATCCATCCATCATCCATCCATCCATCCATCATCCATCCATCCATCCATCCATCCATCATCCATCCATCCATCATCCATCCATCCATCCATCCATCCATCATCCATCCATCCATCAATCCCATCCATCCATCATCCATCCATCCATCAATCCATCAATCCATCATCCATCCATCCATCCATCCATCATCCATCCATCATCCATCCATCCATCCATCCATCATCCATCCATCCATCCATCCATCATCCATCCATCCATCCATCATCCATCCATCCATCATCCATCCATCCATCCATCCATCCATCATCCATCCATCCATCAATCCATACATCCATCATCCATCCATCCATCAATCCATACATCCATCATCCATCCATCCATCCATCCATCATCCATCCATCCATCCATCCATCCATCCATCCATCCATCCATCATCCATCCATCCATCCATCCACCCATCCATCCATCATCCATCCATCAATCCATACATCCATCATCCATCCATCCATCCATCATCCATCCATCCATCCATCCATCCATCCATCCATCATCCATCCATCCATCAATCCATACATCCATCATCCATCCATCCATCCATCCATCCATCATCCATCCATCCATCCATCCATCCATCCATCCATCATCCATCATCCATCCATCCATCCATCCATCCATCCATCATCCATCCATCCATCAATCCATCCATCCATCATCCATCCATCATCCATCCATCCATCCATCATCCATCCATCCATCCATCCATCATCCATCCATCCATCATCCATCCATCCATCCATCCATCCATCATCCATCCATCCATCAATCCATACATCCATCATCCATCCATCCATCAATCCATACATCCATCATCCATCCATCCATCCATCCATCCATCATCCATCCATCCATCCATCCATCCATCCATCCATCCATCCATCCATCATCCATCCATCCATCCATCCATCATCCATCCATCCATCCATCATCCATCCATCCATCCATCATCCATCCATCCATCATCCATCCATCCATCCATCCATCCATCCATCATCCATCCATCCATCAATCCATACATCCATCATCCATCCATCCATCAATCCATACATCCATCATCCATCCATCCATCCATCCATCCATCATCCATCCATCCATCCATCCATCCATCCATCCATCCATCCATCCATCCATCATCCATCCATCCATCCATCCACCCATCCATCCATCATCCATCCATCAATCCATACATCCATCATCCATCCATCCATCCATCATCCATCCATCCATCCATCCATCCATCCATCATCCATCCATCCATCAATCCATACATCCATCATCCATCCATCCATCCATCATCCATCCATCATCCATCCATCCATCCATCCATCATCCATCCATCCATCCATCATCCATCCATCCATCCATCATCCATCCATCCATCATCCATCCATCCATCCATCCATCCATCATCCATCCATCCATCAATCCATACATCCATCATCCATCCATCCATCAATCCATACATCCATCATCCATCCATCCATCCATCCATCCATCATCCATCCATCCATCCATCCATCCATCCATCCAT